>NC_056734.1:321923443-322018443 GCF_019279795.1 Protopterus annectens | reverse complement strand
TTTTTTCATTGTTTACTGGAAAAAATGTTCTGAATTGGGCAGTTTTGTCATTATTGGTACATGCATTTTGTTTCATTGTTTACTGGAAAAATGTTCAAAACAAATTTAAAACACCCTCTACAGCTGTACTATATTGTACAAGGAATTTAATTTAATAAAATCAGAAAGGTGTATCAAAGACCACGTGTATGTTTCATGTGCAAGGGGCCTATGATTTGAAAACAGCCCAAAGTTAATCTTTATCTGTCACTGGCAAAATGTATTTTCTTTGAATGTGGGTTTCAATGCTGTTTCAATGAATGTGAGTTTCAAGGGCAGAGAAGTTTTAATGCCAAGTCTGTTTTCACTGTGAGATTGTATTGCTTTGTATAGCAGATGTCTTAGTGTTTGTGCTGTAAAATGCAAAATAAAACTTTCAAATGAAGTCCAAATCATCGTAGAAGTAAAGAAGTATACACATTAGTGTTTATGGTAAATGGGGTAAAATAGCCAAGTAATGGTTCATTGGAATAGCTGAAGGGGGAGGCTCCATTCAATCATGATTTTGTGAGGGGGAAGGGCAGCAAACTCAAAGACAGCCCCGGCTGAATTATACCTCTCAACTGTCACAGAATGAATAGATATTTGCTTCTTATTTTTGGTTTGTTCCCCATTAAATGTGTGGTTTTCTGGCAAATAATTTAGGAATTAAGTCACTAAATAATAACAGACACTGAGTTTCAGACTTCATAACCTTCAGAAAAATGCATGCTAAAGCAAGAGCTGTTATTCTCAGTTTATACAACAATTTTTTGTACTGTTTATAAGTATATTTGGCCTTGTCCAGATTTCCTGCATTAACAGGTTAAGAGGTATGTGCAAATAAATTGCTTTAAAGAATTAGACATATCCAAACCTCTGAACTGTCCCCAATTTTGGCTCAAAATGTTGCTCTTCCTCTAATAATCCTGCCACAAAATGGCAGTTTTGGAAGAAAACATGGAGGGTTTACAATTAAGAAATAATTGTAATAATCAGAGTTATAGATTACTTTTATTTCAGAAATGCATGCAGATTCTTTTATTTTGTCAGCTGCTCATGTTAGCAGTACTAATATTAAAAAAGTGTCCCTTCTTTGACAGGTTCCCAGCTGTATTGTGTGGCTATTTTATATTTTTGCATCACATTTTTGGTCCATTTTTCATAAAATTGTGTTTTTTGGCAAATTAGTAGCAAATCATTAAAGACTAAAGTTAGAAAATAATGACAGACATTTGTGTTTCAGATTTCATACCCTTCAGAAATTCATACTAATGCAATACCTACTACTCTATCACCTTTCTAAGTTTATAAGAGCAATATTTAAAATTGTCCTTATTTTTGGGCCTTCTCCCACTTCAATGTATGGCTTTGTCCAGTTGTCTTGCTCTGAAGTTGAGAGGTATGACAAATGTGTCAGGGCCATCACAGTCAGCCAGAGACATTTCAAATTGTGACATACTTGTTGCACCCCACTGCCTCATGTAGTGTGACTCTGGATGTGTCCAAGCAAGGCAAGGAGCAGTTATGCAGTGTGAATGTGCAGAGTATCCCCCATCCAAGGTAGACACAAGTACTACTTTTATTCTGTCCTTGATTTTGCAGAATGTCCTGGTTTGTCATATTTTTATTCTGTTGATTTGTGCTTATTATTACTCAGAAAGTGCCTTTTGCTTTGTGTTTAAGTAGCAATCCTTTAATGACCATCAGGCTTGTCTGAGATTGTAAGATGCAAGTAAGCTTTAATAAGCATACTGTTAAAGAATTGCCAACATTGAAAGCCTTTCTGTTGCCACGCAGAGATTACTTGCGTAACTAGATAATGTATAAATCTTGGGTATTGAAATGCATATGACAGTATTTGTAATAAAGGACAATATTACATTATTATTTTAAGAATCTCATTACATTTGTTGGAGACTTGCAGTCATCTTTGCAGGCTTTACCTGTAAACCAAACAGAATGACAATCTATCGTGTGTGGTCCATTACCTGTACAGTAATCCTTTAAGTAATGTATCTTGACCTTGTTTCTTGTTTGCTTTTCATTTTTCACTTTGATCATGTTTTCCCGATGAAGCAAGTAGATAGTTGTCAGGCAGCAGGTCTTTTTTGGATAAGAAACATTTTTACAAGTGGGGTATCACAGAGATTGCTACTTTCAGCATGTTACTTTGTACGTTAATAAAGCTGAATATAAATTATAATTAGAACTGCAGTGCAAGGAGAAGTGGTTTGAGTTGAGTGCTGCTTGTTTTTCTTGTACTTGATTTTGACTGGCATTCCAGTAATGTATTTAAAAAGTAATTTATTTTTTCATGCCTCACAGCCTTTTTGTTTCCATCTAGATACTAAGTAAGCTGTCATGCAGCTAATGCATTGAAATATTCTTCTACACTTCACATTGTCTTGATTGGACTCTCATAATGACGGTTTGGCACCCAGGGCAGCATATTTAATTAAAGTTCCAGGTTTTGTGGTTTTGAACATAGCTCCTCCCCTTTCTAGTTGACCACAATCCTTCCCATTGGCCCCACCCATTCAGCTGTCTCCTGCAGCCCCCCTTTGATTTGAACTCACCAGCTGCCACTGGTAAGGTCTGATGAAGCAAATTTATTTGTGAAAGCACTTACCATTTGTACAATAAACTCAATGGATTTTATACAAATTGTGACTCCTTCTCTTCAGCTTACTTGCTTGTTCACAATTTTACTTGTTCTGGTGACTCTTGTGTTGTTTGGCTATATATATATATATATATATATATATATATATATATATATTTATATTTATTTTTACACTTTTATTATTGTAGCCAATAAGATGTTTGTGCTGCAGCTGACTTGCTTTGCAGAGAAGAAAACTCTGCTATGTCCTGGGTGAAGCCCACATCTTGAGAAGTGAAAACAATTGTTGATTGGCTAGTTAATGTTCCTTTGCTGTTCTAAAGTATTATGACTTGTGCACTACTGTACTTCGCTTTGCCAGGCTTCTCAGTGCTGTGCATTTCACAACCACAGAGAATAGTACATTCCATAGGGCCAAATCCTTTTAATATTTTTGTGAGTATGGCCTTGCCATCTCTGTTATAATTACACTACTGGATCTTACTGTAAACCAATTATTTTATCACCATGGACCAGTTCATCAACATATCCATACTCATCTTAAGCAACATTACTGATATTTGTAGCTTATCTACACATATCTTTGCACCATTAGTGCTACCAAAGCAAATCACCAAGCCACTCTCCATTCCTTTGTCAACTAGACAGAGAAAACTAGATATCCTTTAGCTAGGTGACCCATAAAAATGTATCAGTGTAAAATCTCCCCCATTAAATTCTTTCTTTTTTACTAAGTAGGGTAAAAGTGTATCACCCTTGGTAGGTATTCCAAATAAATTATTAATCCCTCTACTACCAAATTGTACTTTTTCCAAATTCCCATATCAGATAACTCTATCTAGCTAGTTCACCATCCTGCTTGATATGAACTTAGGAGCCCTTTGACTCTGCAGTCTACCTCACAGCCTTTTTGCACTAGGTGCCCGGACAATTCACAAACTGCTTCTTCTTTACCAGGTACCATTTACTTCTATCTTATAATGTTTCTACATGTGGGAAATCCAGATACCCATTAAATTTGAAAGTTAGTCATAACATACTTAGATTTTCATCACCCCCCTACACACTCCACAAATCATAAAAATCAAAATAAGGCCAGCATCAAAGAGTGAATGTATATATAATACACTGTAATATGGCAAAAACCAAAGAATCAAGCGTTTTTCCATCCTTAACTGTGATTACACCTTTACGGCCAACTTTCTTCATTGCATCTGATATGATGTTACCAATTTCTTTCTCTCCATTAGCAGAGATTGTTGCTGCCTGTGCAATCTCCTATAGTGCAGTGACAGGCTTTGACTGTTTTTTTTTTAATTAGAAAATGACAGCATCTACTGCCATCATCACAACTTTCCTTATTTCCACGGGGTTAGCTCCTTTACTGATCTTTTTGAAGCCCCTCTTTAGCAATGGCTCATACCTGAACAGTTGCTGTGGTGGTGCCATCACCAGCTTCCTCATTTGTGTTGCACTTTGGGACTTCCCCAACTGTAGTCAATGACTATTAGCAAACGATACATTGCTTGATATTATATTAGGGGTTAAACAGCTCTGTCCATCCTAGAAGTAACTACTACAGTGTCTGCTGGTATTTATAACTTGTTACTTTCTTTGGCTTCCTGGGGTGGCCACAGTGGTGCAGCGGTTAGCATTGTCGCCTCACAGCAAGAGGTTCTCTGTGTCAATCTTCGGCTGGGGTGCCTTCTGTGCGGAGTCTGCATGTCCTCCCTGTGGTCGTGTGGGTTTCCTCCGGGTGCTCCGGTTTCCTCCCACATCCCAAAGACATGCTGTAGGTGGATTGGACACTCTAAATTGGCCCTGGGTGTGAGTGTGTGCATGTGTGTGCCTTCTGTGGAAGGTTGGGCACTAGGCTGGCAACTCGACACTGTAAAACTCCACTGCCAATCATGAGCGGACATGTGATCTGCTGTGGTGACCCCTAACCGGGAAAAGCCGAAAGAAGAAGATTTTCTTTGGCTTCCTAGTAATATCAAGCAATGTATCATTTGCCAATGATCATGCACCAGGTGAGGCCACTCTACAGAGCACTGGCACCACATTTAACAAGAGCATATGCTAAAGATGTGCATTTTGGTGCTGATACCAGAGCATTGATGCTTCAGGGTGTTGATCTCCTGGCAGATGCTGTAGCAGTTACCATATGACCAAATGGAAGAAATGTCATTATTGAACAGAGTTAGGGAAGCCCCAAAGTAACAAAAGATTGGGTGACAGTGGCCAAAGCGATAGATTTGAAGTACAAGTATAAGAATATTGGTGCCAAGCTGGTACAGGATGTTACCAACAGCACAAATGAGGAAGCTGGTGATGGCACCAGTGTGTGTGTCTGTGTGTGTGTGTGTGTGTGTGTGTGTGTGTGTGTGTGTGTGTGTGTGTGTGTGTGTGTGTGCGCGCGCGTGTGTGCGTGTGTGTGCATTTGCGTGTGTATGTGCATGTGTGAGGAATGAGACTAGAAGCTTTCTCTACAAACTTCTGGGAGCATGCCTTAACTAATAACAATTGACTGACCTTTGACCCTAGTTTATTATGACCCTGAAACAGGGATAGTCATGATCCTGTCTTTGATTTCTGAGTCACACCAACAATCTCCAAACTTATTTCCTCTGCAATTAACATTTAGAGAGCCATAGAATATGCAAACTATGAGGAATATTTGTATTCCAAGGTGCAGAATTTTCACCTTAAGGGTACTACCTTCAGATGAACTAAAGGTAATAGCAATATGTATTAATTTATCAAAATAATAATGCTATATAACACAGAATGAAGTACAATTGCTTCTAGGGGCTGAGGTACCACTCTCTCAGCTTGGTCTAGAAGTATATAAATTTTGGGTACAGCAGTGCATATCACCTAAACTAGCAGAGAGAGAGAAAAGCAAATGTGGAAAAAAAACAAATGTCACATATGTACAAGATTTTAAAATGTAGCTGTATTCAGAGGGTTAAAAAGTTCCAAAACTTCTTTATATCACCTTTAAATACTCATAGTGCTTTACAAAACATATGTTTGTTTTCTTTATTCATAGCTTGCTTTCTTACATTAAATAGTGGTGTTGTTGAGTTCAATTTGCACTTTACACAGTAGCATAGAGAACAGTGTAAATGCAAAAGGATGATAGGTTCATTTATTGGAAGTATTAACCAGGTCTTCTTCACTTTGGAGTTGGGTGTTACAGCATGATTTCTACAGAATCCCTTTTTAGATATGAAACACTACACATTGCTGCACTTGAAATGATTTATTGTTTTATATTTTGCACAATATACTTTATGATGCAAGATTCCTCTTGTATATTGTATTTTGCAAAATCCCTTAAGCAGCTCTAGAAACTGAAGAATAAATATGCACTTTAATATTTTAACAAAAGCCTAATTTACTGTGATTACTTTCTTGGGCAGCAGATAAATAAAACACAGCAGTAGAACAAGGATAATTTAAAAGTATATTCTGCCAGAAAATACAGTTTGAGAGCAACTTTGCATGCACTTCAAACTAAAGGGTTATTTTTGTATTAAATTGTGTATTACTTAAGTAAGTACACCTCAGCAAATGCCTGCCAAGTCCAGGATTTTCAGTAATCCCACTTCCTTAGCTTCAAATGAAAAGGTAGTCACTCTGCTTAGAAATGCATGTCATTTCAACATTCTTTTGGCTGTGGTTCACAAAATCTGCAGCGTGTTTGCTTAGTAATCTCCTTGTCTATGTAAGTTGTTAGGGGTAACCAAAGGCAGCCGATTACTTAGTTGTTAAAGGCAGGAAACTAGGTCCTTTCATTAGTGTACAAAATGTTCTTGAGAACTGCTAGCATTCTGCCTGACTGGGTTTCTGATCCTCCCATTACAAATATGATTTACCCTATCACGTAAAGGAAGTGAGCTTTGTTAATGTCATTTTCTACCTTTGCTAATTGCTGTTCTTGAACATTGTTCTGTTTTGAATGTTAACTTTTCATGCACACATTATCATCTGTATTTTGGGTTTTGTGTGTGTGTGTGTGTGTGTGTGTGTGTGTGTGTGTGTATACATGTGTGTGGATGTGTGCCTGTTTGAGTGTTATCTGTTTTATGCATCATAGATATGTCTGTGTGTGGCTTGCTGCAATTCTGGTAAGTTCAGAAGAAAGTGCAAATTAGAAGTACTTACACCATCATGGCCACCTAGTTTCATACCCTACTTGGCAGAAAACAAACAGCATGGTAACCTGCATATTTTAAAGAGAAACAGATACACTTCTAGTCCTGGTACAGAATGGATAACAGGAAATTTTAATAGTGAAAATTTGCTGAATTATGTTGAGATCATCATTGTTTTCTAAGTAGGGAATACGTGGTACTGCGAAAGCATATTTTAAGTATACAACTGTATTTTTAGTTTCTCAGTACCTAATATTCCAAACCTAGTCAAATATTACCCTAGTAATTGCAGTTAATCTGTGATCTGCTTAAAATATGGTTAGACAATATAATTAAAACACACAAAAGTAAGTGTAAATAATCCAGCATTCTTTTGATCTCTGCCGTAGTAGGCCATTTGACTTCTAAAAAGCTGTCTTCATATTGTGGCAGTCAGAGTAATAGTATTTACTAGTTTAGGCATCCACAAACTGCATTATCATTCCAACAGTGTGCATAAGTAAGTGGTCATCTGGTGTTTTTTCATATCAGTGAGGAAACTGACAAATATATTATTTTTGCTTGCATTTAGTTTTTTTCAGTCTAATGAAAGGATAATTAAAGTATTAAGGATGTTTTCAGTGCCAAATGGTTATGAAACCCTAACATCAAATGCCAGACTTTTAATGAGTAGGGAAAAAGACAGATGTTTCTGCAAAAATCCCTGAGGTACCCATTTAGTTATTCTCCCTGTTTTTGAAAGTACATTATTAAGGTAGACTATGGAGGGTCTTCCTTTGAGGTCATTTCTGAATCTTTAAAAACTTATCTATAGGCAAAATATTGGAATATATTCAAAGCTATGACATATTAACTGAGAAGCAATATGAATTTTTACATTTTGCCACAATAACAGTACCTTAATAGGAATGCATGCTCTGACTGGCAAAAATCTTCAGGAACATGGGTAACCATTTATTTATTGGCACTCTTTTCTTAGATCATGATCAAACCTTTGTAATTGTGGACAATCAGTTACTACTTCAGCAGCTGACAAGAAAGAAACCCAATGGTTCAGAAGAAATAGTATGGAGCACCGTAGAGGGTTACATTCAGCCCTCCTACAATTACTTTTGCAGCATCTATACTACACTACTGTTGCCCTGCTGAATAAATCATCAAAACCGCAACCACTGTACATAATACCCAGAAGACTATGTTGACCAGGACTGCTACACTACCCAGTAAAGCTGAAAGGACAATTCCCTTGACATTATACTCAGGACATCAATCGTAAAAGGTTACACTACACGACTTCTCCCTGGAAGTGTGCACAGAGGATACGGTTATGCACTGCACATGAGCTGCTTCTTCTAAGGCCACAGTTCAAGTCTCTTAGCCTTCATTTGTCTACTGTGGGACTCTGAACATGTCACTTAATCACAGGGTGCTCTGGGGTATTTAAGAAATTGGTCTAGGCTTCACAGGCAACTCCTGGACTGCTTTCTCTGTACCTACCAATGAACCTACAATCCAGAAGAGAGCACTTAGTCTCCTAGAAGAATTATTATAACAGCGCCTCTTTTAACAACCACTTCTAGTCATCAGACTTTATTCATTTAGCTGCTTTTACACCTTCCAACTGCATTGATCCTGTCTCGCTATGAAATCTAGACCCCTCTAGGTGACGTACCCTTACTTATGATCTCCTCCATCGCTACATGCTTTTAATCATATATCATCATACACTGCTGGCCAGTGCAACATTTGGAAATTCATCAGGATGCCCAGTAAACAACACATACTCTGTGGGAGAGTTAACAGCCTCCATAAGGATTTTATTCTGGCTGTTTCTAGAAAGAAATATACACATAATATACAATTTCCTGTGGCTAGATGATTGTATAGATAATGATATACCTCCCTGTATATTATATCCACATTTTGTACTTCATATAAAATATACTTATATGTTGTCAGTATTCTGTGACATAGTATGCACTATATTAAACTGGTAATTTATAAATCATCTTTAAATCAATGCTAAGTTTGTCATTTTTTTACATTCAGTAGACAATTCTATAAATACAAGTTTTCAATCACTGGTATCATAATGGGATCTTGAACTGTTCAAGTGCTGATTTGGTTTATTTACTTGTCTTTCAGATTTATAGTATTTAGAGATCAGGTACTCTGAGTATCTGACACCTTTTAGCAACAGTACCTTCTACTCTGTGATATTTCTGAATGAAACATCTAAAAAGTCCCTTGTCAGCACCTCTTGATTACCATTGCATTTCTCATGGCCTTTTTTTTTCAATCATTTTGGTTTAACAATTTCTGTTGTCCTTGCCCTTTAAACGTCAACATATTTGAGTTAGATAAATGTCTACAATTCCTTCCATACAACTTTCAATCTTCCCTAACAAGGTAATTTTGCTCTCCCCTGTTTGAATGATGAACAGCTTCAAATGTTCAGACTATCACAACTATAGTCACTTATAGATAGTATTTAGACTAGCTGTCTTGTTTCACTGCCATGAAAAGAAAGAAAGAAGGAAAGAAAGAAAGGAAAAGAAGTACTGTATGACAGACAGCTTGCAAGCTGCATATTAATCGGTTCTGATCATTTAATTGTCAGGTTATAAACTATCAAACATTTTTTGTTCACTTTGCCTTTCCACCCCTGTTGATCATTGCTTGCCATGTGACCAAGCAATCTGTTGCACATCACTGCAGCAAACATAAACAAAGAGGGGCAACCATTCAGACAGTCATCATGGGTGGTTCAGAATTCTTTTCTCTTTTTTTCTTTTATTGGTGAACATCAACTTTCATGCAGTTAGGAAAGCATGAAGATTAGGAAGTGCAAAGGACTATCTGTGAAGGAATCTGACTCACTTTAGCGGGGACATTCCTTTTATGTAGCCATGCCCCATACTCTAAAACACAGAAGATTGTTTCCTCAGTCCTTTTCAGGGAAATTGTATCAACCACTGTGGCAGGAAGTGTGTCTACCCTCCTCACCCCCCAAGAGAGGTGCGTGGACCATGCCCCACTCACTCCTCCTACTCAATGTCGGATTCCTACAGGATTGGGGCTATTAATTAAACCCCATTCATCTAGGTCATGGCCAGGGCTTACTATTTCTTATCACTCTGAGCCTGGAAGCTGGGCTTAAAACTTTATTTTAAAATGTTCAGTACACTTTAAAAGGTTGGAACTCATAGGAATTAGGCCTCTTTTGTGCCACCCTTACCATGTCACTGGAATGAATATAAAATAGGATTTTGTCTCAGCTGCTTGAACAACAAACTTTGCCATGGCTTTTGTATTTTTGATTATCTGTTAGTAGCATAGCTATAGCTACTAGCCTCCTATAGAATAAGTTGTAATACTACTGCTGTCGCTGATGGTTTTGTTCCAATGTATCGTTTATGTTATACTGAGTTGTAAGCATTAGTACTATTGATTTTCAATCTTCTTTATATTGTTAAGCTGTTGAGACAGTAAATCCTTATAATAAGAGAATCCCTGCATTACAAGAAATTGCAAAATAGCAATCCTGTTGTGCTTACTAGTGAGATTTTTCATTTTTTTTAAACAGTTCTCTCCACTCGCCTATTAGATTGTAGATAAGGGGTTGGGGTTAGTATAATGATTAAGGTGTTTATCTAACAACATAAGGTGCAGGACTTGCTTCTAAAGTGGGATAATTTGCTAGGCTTAAAATGCTCCCTCAAGGACAGTTAGCCTACTACTGACCTATGAACCAGATGAGTACCAGTAAGAGTGAAAGAGAAGGTCTACAAGAGGGTAGTGAGACCAGCTATGTTATAAGGGTTGGAGACAGTGGCATTGACAAAAAGGCAGGAGTCAGAGCTTGACGTGACAGAGTTGAAGATGTTAAGATTTGCACTGGGTGTGATGAGGGTGGACAGGATTAAGAATAAGTATATTAGAGGGTCAGCCCAGGTTGAAAGGTTTGGAGACAAAGCCAAAGAGGCAAGATTACATTGGTTTGGACATGTGCTGAGGAGGGATGCTGAGTATATTGGGAAAAAGATGCTAAGGATGAAGCTACCAGATAACAGGAAAAGAGGAAGGCCTAAGATAAGGTTTACGGATGTGGTGATAGAGGACATGCAGGTGGTTGGTGTGACAGAGCAAGATGTAGAGGACAGGAAGAAATGGAAACAGATGATCCGCTGTGGCAACCCCTAACGGGAACAGCCGAAAGAAGATGATGATGATGATGATGATACAAATCTTCTGAATACCCAACTTTTACTTTTTGGAGCCACTTCTCTTATGACAATGTCAGTTATCCCATCAGAATAATTTAGACCTCTCTCACCAATGATATCTGTCATATTTGTTTTCATTACTATTATTTCTGAAAGTTGGAGTAATCATGTACACTTGTGAGTTACATGACCTCTTTAAAGTGAAACAAACTGGTGCCCACTAAACTGTAAGTACGAGCTGGTACTGGGTGTGTTATCATTTCTTCCTTTGAAACACTTTGTTAGGAAAGTCATGTGCGGCAGCCCTGCAATGCTTAACTTCAGTCACTATTGCTCCCTATTATATCTTATTTCTTGATTTTTTCTTTGCACTCTGCTATTCCTAGCTCTGATTCTTGTATCACTTCAAGAGTATCTCTTCTTAGCTGACTAGAAATTATTTTTGTCATGTTTTATCATTTAGCCTTGGACATAACTTATTCTTCCTTGAAAGAAAATTAGGACTGAACATCTTTTCTTAATTATGATTGTTTCTTGCCAGGCTCTCAATAATACATTATTAAGTAACCACATTTCTAATTTAGTGTCAATACATTTCTGAAAGTGCTTTTATTTTTCTCCTGCATTAGTAACTGGAGTATTATCTAAATGATGTCTTATACACAGGTTCATAGGATAGTACTATGAGGTCGGCTTGAACTACCATATATTGCCTACCCAGGCATCATAACTTAAGAAGGATCACTGGGACCATACTACTAATCTCTGAGGTACAAGTAGTGTATCCTCCAATCTTCTTGATTTAACTTGAGAGGGTCTATGGAGTTACATGATTTATCATTATAAGGACATTCATTCCACAGCCGGGGAATATTTGAGTAATGGACCTATCCCTTAAAATGCCCTATTTATTTAAAAAATGTAAGCTGAGAATTTTTAGTAAGTGTTTCTAACTTTACTGCTGTTTCTGGTGTTGACTAGATCTAGCAAAATATATTGTCTCGGTCCCCTTCAATAAACACAAATCACACTGAATGACATTTGATTACCTTTATTAAACTTCAATAACATAGCTTCGATAACCAATATTTATTAATTACAACAGAACATAGTATAGCTGATTTTAATCACAGCATAAACATCCATGTAATGTTAATCCGGTCAGTGTGACCCCACTCATCCTGTCCCAGTAAGCAGTGCCCATACCTCTACTCACTTACTTTACTTGGGAAACAGCATCCAACTCACTTCGTATACCATTTATTAAATTACCCATTGAACCAAATAAGTCAGAACAGCGTGACCTTACTCATTCTGATGCAGTAAGCAGCGTCCATACCTCTACTCACTTACTTTACTTATGAAGCAGTGTCCAACAACTCACTTCATATACCATTTATTGAATTACCCTGCAGCCAGTTAAGCAGCGTCCTTACCTCCACTTGCTCATATTTACCCCTTATTGAACTAGACATCCAAACTAATAAGCAGCGTTCTTACCGTTTGCTTACTTATTTGTCAAGCAGCCTCCAACTACTCACTTTCTTTCCCAACTCCTTGAAAGGAACATCCAACACCAGAGGGGGAACAGAAGAGGGCAAGCCTGTTCCTCTTCTCCACCCACCAGCCTGACCAGGCTATTCTCCTCTCCTTCCTACCAAAAATTTTCAGCCACCTAATCACTCATAAAAGGAAGTGTTAAGCCAAACATTATTTGGTGTACCCATCATCAGTAAACCAAATTAGGTCATCGTCATCAACCCCAAAAGCCCTGTCATATAAGTACTGAAAACTGCCAATTGACTAAACTAGGCAGGACTTAATACAGGCCTATATCTACAAAGAAACACAAATCCAAAGTGTTGCTTAAACCTTCCATGTAGACAAGCACCCAAATCCTGAACTATCCCTGAGAACCCCCACATACGTGCAGTGCTTCCTGAAACCCCCTACCCCAAACCAGTGTAATTCAAACAAGCCTTAATGAACCCAAATAAAGTGGAATTACCTGTGACCCCACTAAGACACACCAGACACCAGAACATCCACTCCAACAGAAGTCATTACCCTTCAACTCTACTGCCTTCAAGCCACTAACCATTTCTCACTGTGGTAACTGCCCTCTTTGACCTCATTGCGCACCACTCTAGTGACCAAGACATCTCCTGCAGCCAGTATAGTCAGAACAGCAGGAAAACCACCCCATCAAATCCATCACCTTCCAAATCCATTTCTTTCAGGCCAACTGCTTCCACCTGAAAAAGAAAGAACACTATAAATTCTCTGTACATACAAATCAACTTTCTTAATGACATTAGGCAATGTCAAAGTGCACCTCGCTCCTGAACTGCCTCCACTACACTGCCTAGCCTCCCCTGCCTCAGCATGACACCACCTTACCCCCATCAACCCCATCAAATCCTTTCACTGCCAAGGCAAAGACATACAACAGAATCAATGATCCTCATTAAAACAACAAAAATAAAATGATACCAGCTGGAGATGGTGCAATTAAGCACTGTAGAAGGATAACTTAAATACCAACATACCTTACCAGGGTCACATCTTGATTTCCATATAAAATTTATACAGCACAGTATAGGCCAGGTAAACTAAGAAAAATAGTAATGTTCTGTCTCGGCAATTTAAGCAAAACCCTTGCAGTATGTACAACAGCATTACCTTTGATTACAGTAAGCAATTAAAATGCAGCCTACCTCTACAAGGAATCCCATGCAGAGCCCTGTCAGACCTTCCCAGTTCTGCATAGCCAACCCAACCCCACAGCTCCCCATGCATCCGCAAACTACCCGCATACCTGCCATGCTCCTTCAAACCCAACCCACTCTTAAAAGTCATACGTGTAGTAACCACTTCCTATGAGTCCAAAGAGCCACTCAAAGGTATCCATGACACCCACTGTAAAGCCTATAACCTGGTATGTAGCATTAATAACACCTGTTTAAGAAACAGATTAGTCTCTTAGAAAATACCACACCTCTGGATCAATCCCCCCTTCATGTTAAACCTCACTTGTCTTCTTCAAAACTATTGGAACAACTAGCTGGTTAACAGTAAATTCACCCCAGATGTTCTCCCTATGTCCCCTTTGGACTAGGGCATCAGGTGCTGCCATTGGAATAAATACTGGCTATTTTTCCACAATAAGAGTGGTATGTGGAAATAAGAAATTTAACTTGGCTAGCCTGCAAGGCCCTAAAACCATTAACCTTATACCGTCCTCTGCTCCTATTCTTGTTGCAATTTTATCCCACTGTAGACCCCAGACTCCCTATACACAACCCCCAGCCCTCTTTACCTTGCCCAAAACATACCTCTCCCTGCAGCCCCATTGTGCACCAGTCGAACAATCAAAATCCACACAAGAAGAATCCATTACCTTTCAAAGCCATTTCATGGAGCACTGACCACTGCTCACTAAGTGCTCACTCATTTCTGACCTCCTTGTGCACCACCGAGCGACTGAGACATCCCTTGAAATAGGCTCCATCACTTCCGAATCCTCTTCCTTCAAGTGACCAACCACAGCTCACTCAATTTCACACCTCCACAACCTGCAAAAGAAAACAGATCAATCACATTGCCAAAACTGAAGCAACAATGAACCTCAAAACCTACCCCTTGTGTCTATCTATGCAGCAAATACCATATCACTATGACCCCTCCTTCTGATACCTCAGGGCAGCAATGTCCACTTTGCTGCCAAAAGGGAATAAATTACATGCCAGTCATCCATCTCACTTTCACTGGGGAAAATGACTACACAAAGCTTTAAGTGAAAGTGGGACAATGACCCAATATTGGGACAATTTTTAAAGCACTGAACCTTATATAAACTTAGCAAGTGGAAGGATCACCGATGTTACCACAACATATGTCCCCACCATTGCTGTTACACACCTGTCAGTCTTTAATTACTCTTACCAACTTTGAAAGTAAGTAGAACAACAAGTTTCTACTGGCATGAACTGCTAAAGGCTATGGAACAACTCAAATGTCTATCATTCTCTGACATAAATCTGTAATGATTTGCTAGAAAGCCAAAATTTATGGAAGATGGATCAAAACTATGAAGAAAAATCTGGACATTTCACAAAATCTATACAGATGAAAGGCCTGACCCACCACCTGTGAGCCCTTCAAGAGGAAATCCTATAAAATGTGTTAGTGAGGGTTCCACCTTCTACACATCTGTTCCACCTTATATTGGCAGTGCCTGTCCTTGAAATAAAACACCCCACGATCTTAACGATGTGGCATACCACCATTTTCATTTGCACCATCAAGAATGCTTTCATTCTTGCTTTCTGTTCACCAGTTATTCTGTTCTTTTAAATGAAAGTGGCAGAAGAAGTGCTATAGCCCAAAGAAAAGAGAGTGGTAAACTAATGGATGTGGTTCTAAACATCCTCCCAAGGGAGACTGCTAGTGATTTAGACCAAGAAGGGTAATAAACCTTCAGAGTGTCAGCGTGTTCCTGTTACTGGAGGTGTTGTATATGGAAAGCAGGAGCCTGGGCTGCACAGTTTTCATGAAAGTTATTCACCACACACCAAGCATGTTATATCAGGCAATATCAGTAGTCCCAAACTTTGCTGCAACCATTTGTGTATGCCTAGACCATGGTTACTTGTAATAGTAACCTTGATCATCAGCATAGCTCTCAACCTCATAACACAAAATTTGGACAACCTAAATCAATGGGGGGATGAAGCCCCAAATAAAGACACATTTTAAATATCACTCATAAACTTAGAAAGTGGCTAAAATAAAAGGTCTGGAATTGCCATATAGTTCTGAAGGAAATGAAATCTGAAAATCAAATGACTGTCATTATGTAGTGAACACAATCTTCACCAATCTGCTACAAAATCCAGAAAATCAGAAATGTTTTGAGTAACAAATCATGTTCATTAAGTCATGATTCTCTACATTTCTAAAACAGCCTGCTCTTTTGCTTCCTTAAATACCGTAGCAGTGAAATTTCAATTAAATTGACTTCTTTACAGCAAGACTTCTTTACAGCAACTTTCAACTCTGTCTCCAGCTTCCAGCACCTGCAATTTACACTAACACCAATAAACATTACCAAGTTCTAGTCCTTGCCGCTCAATCCCATTTGCTCAAACCTCTCAACCGCTAAGTGCAAGACATTCATACAGAGACTGAAAAAATGTTTGGACAAAACCCAAAATAGAGACATTCCCAAAACATCAATCCTATGAGCTTAGAAAATTGGCTGCATAACAGGATCCACCTCAACCCCATTATCTGAAGGATATGAAGTCTGAAATGCATGTAGTGACTCCAATCTTCAGATTGCCCCAGTGACTCACCAGAAAACCACAAACTCCACAAGGAACAGAACAAAGACATGAGACAAAATCTGGACATTGTCAACAAAGACTGTTTTTTATATACTGCTCTCATAACGTAGAACACTGAAAGAATGAAAGACCTTACATGCATGAAATCTCTGAAGGGTACAAGGTCCAAAACTCGAACTTCTGTAATTTTTATTTTACTCATTTTTTTTTAAATTCAACCCTCAGTGCCTTGCTTCTGACCTACCAAAACTGAAATTCCATGAGAATCAGACCAAACTGCAAGGCAACATTCTGGGCACCCTTTGAAAATACACCAAAGACCATACTACATGAACCCTAAGACACTCCGATGGTTGTAATGGTCCCTTGCTGCCACTGCGCATGCACTCAAACTGCCTCCCCCTCAACTTGGAGTAAGAAACAACAGCTCCACACAGCCTATGAAACACCAAACCACCAATGATTCTAACCAAGTGGACATGACGAGAACCAAAGGCTCCCACGGGACCCTTCACCCCAAGGCACAGATCACCTCCAAACCCACTTCAACAAAGCTACATGACAGACAGTATACCCAGCCTACAAAGTTATTATGGAAGTGTTTACAAACTGAGTTAGCTACTTAGTCACAAGCGACTACCATGCTACACTAACAATATGACCACCACCAATGATCATAGTACAACTCTGCAAAGAACAACCCTGCTGTAATACCCTATCCACAACCACTTTCCCCAAACCACTGCCCCATCTGACCTACCTTGTGAGGTTCTGTTAAACTGCGCTGTTGAGAAGTATGTCTACAGAACACAGTATGAACTGATGATTAATCATTATATTCAAAAGCATCCTTTTATCTTGTTCAGTTTTGTCCACTTCATCAAGCACCGGAAGAGCTAGCCAGTCTACATCTACATGCCAACTTCTAACTGAAAGGCATACTTCTCTACTTTGGAAATATACCCATGGGAAGAAAGACCGATGAGCCATCAAGCGATGAGAGTGCACCAACCCCTCCTCCCCCCGTGACAGCAATTGCACGGCAAAATTGTAATGGTAAACCATTTATACCAACCAACTTGTCTCCTACAAGCAAAACCCACCGGTAACCTGAGCCCTACCTGTTCCACAGGGTTACCTACAGGTCATCTCGGATGTCCACTTGCCTTAGCAAGTTCACACCAAATTGTGATCCCTTACCTAGCTACACTTACCTATACCCCTTAAGCCCCTCCCCTTTACCTCATTTCCTCCCAATCAACCCACCTTCCAATTTAACCCTTTCATCCCCACATCTTCTTAACTCCCACTAGTATATTTATCTAACCCCCTTCTGAAGATGTCCCTGGACAAATTTTTTTTTCAACAAACCTCATATCTTTCATAGCTAGCAATACAATGAGTCTGCAAGGGATAGAAATGAGTGAAATACTTTTTAGTCTATCCAGACAGAATGTGAGCCTACCTAGCTATTTGGCTTAGTTCATAAACAGTAAGATTTATCAAGCTGAGATCTATAATTGGCAAGATACTTTCAAATGGAACAGTATATTCAGTAATCGTTCTAATCGGACAGAGATTTATGGGGAGAAAGACATTTTTGAATCTTGAGAATAAACCTGTGAAAGTTATTTTGACAACAAAAAAATTTCCTTACTGTAAACTATATTTCATGATGAAAAGATAGGTCACTGTTGATGAAAGTCCGTAGATTTTGAATGATTGCTGTCTACCTTAAGTGGGTACTGTTTTGTGACAATTAGTTGGAAAGACTTGTTTATGTTTAATTTAAGGCCATGATCAGAGCATCAGACAATGACTTGATTTAGCACTTCCTGAATAATATAAGAATCTGTGGGGACTCAATAATTTAATTTAGTCTACAGAGAGATGAAAACATGGTCAAATGCAAATAGGGACATCTGTTGTCAAACTATAGAAGTAAATGCTAAAGATAAAGGGACATAACACAGATCCTTGTGAGATTCCACTGGACATCAATCTATTTTATGTGAAGGTACCATCAACTCTCACACTGTGAAAATGATCAAAGAGCCAGTTAATTTGCTATTAAGTAAATTAAAGATTAATATTTAAGTTGCTAAGTTTAACAGCAATACATGAATTTCGAATGATATTGAATACCTTAAGTAGGTTAAAATTACCTTCATGGACAGAATAAGCCCCTTCAATGACGTCAGTCATATCCTTAAAAATAAAAATCAGCCAGATTAAGAATCTAAGACCTACCCTTTACAAAGCTATACAGACTAAGATCATATATTCTTGCATTAGTAGTTTAGTACTTAATAAGATTTACTAAGATCCACTCTAAGATTTTACGAATAGAACATATCTGGCTGATCGAATGATGATTTTCTGAGTCAATTATAACATTGCCTTTACAGTGAGGCATAAAAAATGCTGTTTTCCACAGCTCAGGTACATACCCTGTGAATAAACTGAGATTAAAAAGCCAAAGGAGTGATAAAACAATATTTTATTTTATACTAAAGCAAGACAGACACATATATTGTCTTAGATCGTGGAGCTCTTCTTTATGTTTATTCATAGCTTGTATGATCTGTTCCACATTAATAATGGGAGGAGCAGTATTAAATGATTTAAGGAAGGGGACATTGGGATGTGAAACAGGGAACCATTCATGTTATGTTTGTCAGTCAGGACTATTGATATGTCTCTGGTATCATAACAGTAGTGCCATTCAGGTTCAGTGCAGTTTATGCATTATTTCTAATATTCCCAATATAGATGAAAATAAAAAAAGGATTGTGATTATCCTTAGAAAATGTAGCTAATTTCAGTTTATACTCAGCGTTCCTCTTCTTAATGATACATTTAGGATTCTTGCAAACCTGCTTATATTTCTCCATCTGGCTGATAGTAACAAATGTTTTATATAAACTATATATTTTTCCCTTTGCTATAACATTTATTTGAATGTTCTATCATAGGCAACTAGCCCAGAATTTCCCATCTAACTGATGCTTAATATATACTGAGTTATCTTTATATTGGTGGATTCATAGGTTCATAGGTTCATAGGTAGGTACTAGGCTATTGGCCCTAGGGCCTATATAAGCCTAGCCAAAAAGATACCCTGGCTTTCGCCACCCAAGAAAATGCTTTTCCTGTGCCCCTGTCAAGCAGAACCACAGAAGTGATCCCCGGGGTGAATTTCCTATTTCCCATCCAATCATCAAGATGTTTCTTGAATAGTGCTAATGAGGAGCTCTATTTGACATAGATAGGTAGTCTGTTCCAGAGTATGGGAAGTCTCTGGGACAGGAATCTATCCCTCCAGCATGTCCTGTTTATTGTGGTGACAAGGTTTAGGTCCCTACAGCATGTAGCTCGGAGGGATTTGGATTTCTTTAAGTGGAGCATGTCCAACAGCTCTGGGTTTGACATAGCTTTGTATGTTAGGCAGAGATCACCTCTGAGTAGATGATATGCGACGGAGTAAAGTTGGAGTTTTTTGAGACGGGCTGCATAGGGCATCTGTTTGAGGCCAGTCATCCTCTTTATGAGGTATTTCTGTGGACTCTCCAGTTGTTGTAGATGGCTTGTGAGGTACATACCAAAAGGGGTGCTGTACTCTGTAATGGGTCTAATGAGTGATGAATAGAGGGGAACAATGACCTCTCTTTTTCTGGATGAGAAACCTTTTGTAATGAGGTGTGCCATGTAGAAGGATTTTCTGACCACTGTGGCAATGTGATTATCAAAGGAGAGACTATACTGTCCACCTGTGTCCCAAGGTCTCTTATCACACTTTCGGTGTTAAGTAGACTACCACCTATGTGGTATTTCATGGGTACAGAGTTTTTAACAAAGGGGATGACAATGTACTTTTTGGCATTGAGCTTCAGGCCATGGCTTTGACACCAGGCATCTGTCTCAGTGAGGCCCTTTTGTAGGATGTCCACATTGTTAGGAGTTTCAATTATGGCTCCCAGTTTGCAGTCATCTGCAAACTTTGTTAGCCAAAGAACTTCTGTGTTAGCCTGTACTTCAGAGAAGTAGAGAGCAAACAGGTGAGGACCCAGGACTGAACCCTGTGGTACTCCACTTGTCACTGGTCTGAAGTCAGATTTGAAGTCTGCTACTTTCACAGTGTAGGTTCTGTCCATGAGCCGGTTGGCAACCCATATTGTGACATAGGGATTTATACCTAGTTTAGTGCGTTCATCTATAATTCCAGAGTGGAGGATGGTGTTGAAAGCCTTGGCAAGATCTAGATAGGATATGTGAACCACCTTACCCTCATCTATGGCTTTGGTGACTGCTTCAAATAAGTCTATCAGGTTTAGGAGACATGATCTGTCTTTTACAAACCTGAACTGAGTGGGGTCCAGAGTTTGGTGATTACCAATGTCTTTGTTTATAAGTTCCATGATGTTACATTCCATGGCCTTGCAGACCAGGCTGATCCGGCTAATGAGGCGGTAGTTCCCAGGGTCCGTCGTGGCTCCCCCTTTGTGGAGTGGGATAACCATCATGGTATGCCATTCAGTGGACACAAAGCCTGGGTGTTAAATTTATTGGTAAGTCACGTTAGCACAGGACAAAGTATTTTGAAATTCTTAAGGCCATCAGATAGTGATACAAGGTAGAGTTAAGAGTACATACTAAATATTATTGAATTAGTGA
Organism: Protopterus annectens; assembly: GCF_019279795.1. Lineage (NCBI taxonomy): Eukaryota > Metazoa > Chordata > Ceratodontiformes > Protopteridae > Protopterus > Protopterus annectens. The sequence continues at coordinate 321,997,391 of NC_056734.1, read as the reverse complement.
TCAATTTGTTACTAATTTTGAACAACCAGGTGAAAGTCTGATCTTATGATTTGATCAAGGAAATGCTGATATTAGTTTGCAGGCAAAGGCAGTTTATGTAATGAAAATATAATATATATTTCATTTTCTTGTGGGAATTTGGACAATTTGATTTAGAGAGTTTGTATAAAAGAAATCAAAGAAAACTGAGCATATTTTTATTAGTTGTACAAAGACTTTTAGTTGATAGATAGATAATCGCATTAACCAAGTATTTGGGAATTGGTAATACTGTAGATGGAATCCAACCTGTTATGTTGCCTATTGAAGTCCTCAGTTGATATCAAAGGAGGGTTTACCATGAAAAGATTGATATTAATAATGTAATGTGTTTATTTGTTCAACCCACATGAGCAATCTCCTGCATATTAATTAACTTAGGATGTTGAATGTCATACCAACAAATGCAAAGTTGGCATTATTGGACATCATTCTTCACCTGCCTGCTTTTCAGCAGTACAAACTCACACAGTTCAGTACTGCACTATGCTGCAACTCATGTATCTGCAGGGGGGCAAGCCCCCCTGTAAACTTTATATTCCAAATCCGAGATTGCACTACAGTGAGGAAAAGGATTAATTAAAGAACTTTAAAGTATTTGGCATTTAATGTTTGAGCAGATAAAAACATACTCTCCAGTCACACCCAGGTGGTGTGATGCATTGCGCCTGTTTTGGAGGGAGTGTTATCAGATCATTGAGACAAACATACATATGAATGTATTCAAGCCTCAGGAAGCCACCAAATTAGGAAGTTTATTGTTGTGACTCTTTCACTTTAGCAGTGCCACCTTAACATAAACTGGAACAGGTTGTAATGTTTAACAAATGAACTGTTCATAAAAAAATACAATATAAAGACAGAAGATGTCTTATCCAGTAAAATTAAGCCATGAACTAAGAGGTGGAGGCTGTCCTTGGCACCTCCAATGTTGACACACATTTGAGCCTCCTTGTATGTACTAGTTACTAAGCAAATTAATTAAATCAATTATTTTTGTTTTAAATTATGGTATTATTCTCAGACAAGTGAATATGCCATTCTAGACAGACTTATATCTTTCTGCACCTCCCACAGTGTAGAACATCTGACCCTGACATGAATAAAATAAGAGTGAATTCATATTTGGAGTAAAAGCACTTAATGGCTTTAGTCATATCCTAAACTGTGGCACTAGAAGGACAGCTGACCATGTCTCTATCCTTAAATTGCCTAAAGCATAAAGATACAGCATTACATACTGATAACAACATTACAACGTGTGGGTACAGCTTGGGCACTCCTAATGAGAGTAGACATAAAAACTCAATGACACACTTTAGTTGTGAGTAAATGTGCAAATTAACTTTTTTAGATACCTTCACTGAATTATCAATTGTAGGCAAATTTACATTCATACAAAAGTAACCAAGGCACAAATGAACTTTAGCAGAAATGCAGTAGAGTCAGCTATACAAGGTATAATCATTTTTGAATATAGTCATATATTATTTCTTTGAAATATAAGTTTACAAATAATATAATTCTGGAGTAGAACTGAGGTATTAGATGATCCTGCCATTAGTCCCACAGACGATTAATTTAGGACTGAAATTCATCTGAAATTGACCCGCTTTAAATTATAGAATAAGTGAAGGGTTGGAGATATATCCTGGATTGAATAACATATTGCTTAACTTATGACATTTGTGGGAGACTAAGAAGTTAAGCCACTGCTGTGCAGCTTGGGGGGAGGGGTCACATCTCTGTGTGCCATAGCACAGATGAGATTTTAAACACAGTTCACATCTGCCTAAAATGGCAGTACCTCAGCTGGGTGCAAAAGAATAGTTGCTACTTTAGCAATATACATTTCTTAATTATTTTAGACAAACTCAGTTTATACACATTGTCTTTCTTTATTTCAATACATATAAGCAGAAATATCAGAAAATGATCATATTCACCTACTCTTCCTTCTACCCACGCATTTTTGTCACAACCATTTTTATTTTATTTATCATTGTAACAATAGTTTCCTTCTTGTTTTACAAAACATCTTCACATCTTACTTTTTTCACAACCTCTACCGCAAACAATAAAATGTTATCCTTGCTATTATCAGTTTTTTCCCATTTCCAAAATAACAAGCTATAATCATATATAGGTTTATTTTTTCATAAGATTTTTCTTAACAGCATTGCAAAACATTTCTCAACAACCCTCAATTAATTTACACTTCAGAACAAAAATGCTCAGATGTATGTTTCACCCCACACATTACATATTTCTTACTGTATCTTAAATTTCATACTATCTTTTACTGGAAGCTTATTCAATGTCATCACCATCCACCCACCCATCCACAATCCCTTTTTCCCATTTTTGCATAAGGGATCAGAGTGTCACTTCAACAGTGGCAATCATCTGGAGTCAAAGTTTACACTGCTGGGTAGCTAGCCCCGCCATGGTAGTTTTTCCTCACCATGCACTTACACCTATGGCCAATTTAGAGTGTCCAATCCACCCACTCTATTTCTTTAGCATGTGGGAGGAAATCACATTTCATCAATGTCATCTCTCCATATGAAAGCCTCCTGACAATTCTCTCACATTCTGTAACAGTTTCAACCTCTTTTTAACCAGTATTTTCTTCTCTCAATCCAATTCCTTTCACAGGTAAATGTAGTGATTATATTTCATTATTCATTCATACCTATCTTGCCTTCTATCTCCACTACGTTTACCTACCACAACCTTACTTTTTTCTTGTGTTCTTTCATTTCATTATCATTCCCACCTCTCACCCATAACATTTTTACATTCTTATCTTTCCTGTACTTTTCTTATTATCCAATATAAATGCATAGTACTCCAAAAACGACTGGATTTATTAACCCTGGACATATTTTTATTATATACACAAACATCTTTAATAGGATAAAAAGGATCCCAAAAAGAAACTGAATTTCCTCTCTAAAATACCTTTTCTAATTTCCTAGATGCATATAACCCCACACCAGTATATGCCAAATTTCCTAATACACATATATTCTGCATGTATACTTTTTATAAGATAGTATAAATACCTTCTATTACAGTGTCACTTTTTTATTTTCTGTAATTTTTTTTTTCATTAAGTTTCATTCACTTCTTTTCATATATTATCCACAAAGTACTGTTTTCATTTTGGGTAATGCTTAATGCTCTTAAAAGTCTTAAAATCATTATTTCCTGTTGTAGTTGGTCTCTATTTTATCATCCTCTTTTTTATCTCCTTTTTTTCAAATAATATTATGTATTCCTTTATATATTCTAATTCCTTTCTGTAATCATTGTAATTATCCATTCATTTGTTCATTCATTCTATAAAACTATTTTTTGTTCTGTTTCATTCTTTTAGAAAAAATCATAACCAAGACAATCTGGTTCTAGGATGTATCTTGATTGACTTGCAAATCTTATTCCCTTCCTGTCTTGTATCACCCATCCCCCTAAAAAAACACATTAGTTTACATTTTCTTAACTGTAGACTTTGATCCAGGTCCCTTTTTAACTTTATACATGTTTCTAACATACTTAGCTACCCCCCCCCCTTTGTTTATCGTTCTGTTCTCCTTCATAGACTAACTCATTTCATCTATTCTCATTCTGCTTCACTTTCCTGATAGATGAGGGTATATATTTACTTTTCCTTTTAACAAAACAATTTGTCTATTCAAGCATGTTCTTACTCTTTATTTGTTCTTTTAATGCAACTCCTTCTCTATTTCATCATATTCTTTAATTCTCTCCTTTAGAAATTTTTCGCATTTTCTCATACAGTTACCACATTCACTTTTCTGATACCTTTCCACCTTGTGGTAATTCTTCTTATATAATACACATCACTTTGTTAAATGTTCATAAAATGACTTAATTACATTATGCTCTATCTATAACATATCTACCTCATTTTTAAATTACAGTATCTGACTTTTTAACCTATTACCCCTTCCCTTCTTTTATTACTTCTTCATCATCACCTTTGTTGCCATACAGCAATATGATCTGAATAGCAAGCCATCATTTCCCTTCCCTTACCTCATCTATATTTTCCAAAAAAAATTTTTCAGTTTTTATCCCCAAAGAATGTATGCATACTTTCTTGCTCTAAGTTTAAACATGCACGCTGCCTTACTTATGTCTCCACCATAATATCATTTGTCACCTTCCCTGTTATTTTTCTTGAGTTACACTTTCAGCTCTCTTGTTACCACTGCACTCAGCATTATCATTACCTTTTTAATTTGTCCAATTTCTTTTTATTTCTCTTGCACTTCTTTATGCATACACTACAATTAACTCCAAGACTTTAGTTCACAATCTTATATTATACACCATTAATCTTCCTATAATCATCACTAACACATTCAGAACTTTGACCTATCCCCTTTTATAAGAAGTTTAACCTCTGAACATGCATCCTGATTAAGCAACCGTACCATTTCATTATTATTATTATTATTATTTTTTTTTTTCAAACACCTTTATTGAATTATTACTTGTGATACAGGAAAATTTACATTCATATAAAAGTAATCAAACTATATTAATTATTATTATTACTGATAAAATTCCAGAGATCCCCTTGTTTGTTTTTTCCAAAAATGTAATATGTAATAAACACATGACTTCTGTCTATATTAATGTTGCATCTGTTCTTCTACATCATTTATGCATAAACAGCCATCAGACATAATTCATTCAACTGTTAATCCAAAATAACAGTTTCCTTTTCCTACTACAGGCAGGGTCAAGTTACTCTACCTAAGGCAAAGAACAAGGTTTCCAACATCTTTAAAAGAAAATCTCCAGAAAATTAATTTCCAAGTTGTTGAAAATAAAACTCAGAACCTGGAAACTCACTCATATAATCAGTGCTAGGTGATGATCTTTACTGCACTTCTGTATTTATTTCTTGGCTGATTTTTAATAAGAGGCAAGGGTTTCTTACACTTACAAAAGAAAATCTCCAGAAAATAAATTTATAATAGGCTGAAAATAAGCCTCAACTTCTGAAAGCTCATTAGTATAATCAGAGCTAAGCGATAATTTTTCCTTTGCTTTTCTACTATTTCCTGGTTTATCTTTTAACTAAGGCAAGGAATTTATGCACATTCAAAAGAAAATCTCCAGAAATTCCATTTACAAATGGATGAAGATAAGACCCACCCTTATATTCAGTGGTAGATTATGAATTTTGCTATGCTTCTGCAACTATTTCCTTGCTCATCTTTAAATAAGTGTGATGTATTTTTAAACTGACAGGGTTGATCCGCTATGGACTCTAACTATTTTGCTCTCTTCTGAGCAACAGTACTCTAACTGTGGAAACTATTGTTGGAAACAAGCAAACGTTTGAACACTGATGGCAAGAGTAATTCAGGAAAACAGTTTCATCCTTCTATGTTCTTTAACTGGCTGATGTTGGTGATTTGCCACACTTTGTTAAGGTACCTTGAGGATGATACAATATTAGGGCTCACTAAATCAATGTATTATGCAGTTGTTAGTCAATAGTAATACCCCAAGTAAGAAGAGAATCCCCCAAGGTATTCAGTTATTCCTGTAAAAAAAGAAGAAGAATGTGATGTGGCAGCAGATAATGTAGTAGTTAGAACTGATGCAGCAGTGACAGAAAGCAAACATGGAAAACAGCAGCAAAAAGAGAAAGAGTCTGGATTTGTCGCAACAGAGAATTCAGTAATTAAACTGTATAAAGCTGTGGCATTAGGCCAAAATAGAAAGCAGCAGCAAAATAAGTAAAATTGATTTTAAAAACAAAAAAAGATCAAATATGGTAACTGTTCTGGATTTTAAGGCTCAAGAAATTCAGTCATTCATACTTTTTGTGATTTAATGTTAGAAATGGATGAATTGCTGATAACATGTCTGGAACTGTGTAGATAAAAGAAGGACATTTCTCCATAGAACAATTATTTGTTTGCTGGTAGTAACATAACTGTTAAAAAAGTATACTTTGTAGTTTAGACCTGATGAGCTGGAAGAAGAGGATGTTAAAAAATGCATGCAGGGTCTGTGTGAGACTGTTGATAACACTGTCAAAGTTAGAGATAAGAGAAGCTTATGGGATGAAAGGCAGAGATTGGAAGCTGTTGTGAAATGTGAAAAAAACATGGTGAAACACTCACCAAGTGTTATTTTTGTACCTGGTCATAGAGAGATATTAACATATGCTTGCCAGCCTTAATCAAGTTTATTTTGTAGGGATCTTTCTTATTTAAATAACGATTGTGATAAGGTACGATGTAATTATTGTAGAGAGAAAGGGCATATAGCAAGAAAGTGCGTGGCTGAATGCAGGTTGTGTAAAAAGATGTGACACGTTTGAAAGGATTGTCAAGAGCAAATGATAAAAAAAGAAAAAAGGGTAAAGGGAAGAAAACATACATAAGGAATGATTACAAGGGGGAAAGGTTAAATTAAGTAAAAAAGAAACTGTAGAAAATTAAATATGGAGGGGGGAAAGGATAAGAGAGACTGCATGCAGGAAGAGAGGTCAGGAGAACAGATTACCTAATATATTTTTTTAAGTTCTAGCGACTGAAAAATCTGATTCTTATCAAGGATTATTTTTACATATACTCAGGAAAAATATTCAATAGGGAAAAAGAGTAAAAATAAGAAAATGGAAATTTAAAAATGTTTTCCATAAACTTAAAAAAATAAAAACAATAATTTTAGAGTACTTTCATTAAATGTGAACAGTATTATTAATATTGTAAAAAGGACAGGATTTCTGATTTGGTGTGCTAAATGCAATGTCGATGTTATCCTATTACAGTTTATAAGATTCCTGACAAATGATGAAAGACTCCAAAGAGAAAAACTTTGGGATAGAAATATATGGAATTTAGGAACTGAAAGTTGTTCTAGAATGACGGTGTTATTAAATAAAAACAGTGAAAGTGCTAGATGTAATGTTGGCAAGGATGGGAACGTTAACAGTTGTGGATGTAAAGTGAAGAGAACATGTTTAAAGAATTATAGTATTAATTGCGATTTAAGGGAAACGCATAAAAAGAAAGGGAAAAGTGAAAAAATGCAGGAAGTGATGAAATGTGGTAAATTAGTTGTGCAGAATAAAAGTCAATGGGCTTAAAGAAGGGGACACTTGAATCTAAAATTGATTGTTTTGTATTATTAGAAGGCTTAGGGGTAGCAGATGGTGATACAGTTGTGACAGTTTTTTTTAGACTATTTAGCAATATGGATGGAGATAATGGAAGAAAAAGAGAATATTAAAATAGGAAAGTTAATAAAAAGAATAATTAAGAAATTATGGGATGAAATTAGACAGTGGAAAGTATTGCAGTTATAGAAGGATCATATTAACAATAAAAGACTTTGATAAAAATTACTTAGACTGAATATAAAAAAAGGTATAAAAAGTGTTTTTTATCATATGGCAGGGTGATATAAGAAAAGAAAAGAAATTAAAGTATGAGAAAATTATTGAACTGTATTAGAGAATTTAGAGAATAATACAAGAGAGTATTATGGTATGGAAAAAGAAATATATAAAAGACATTGAGGAAAAAATGAAGGTATTACTGTGTAGGCAGAGATAGTATTTCCAAGGGAGAACTGAGGAGGTATCTGCATATTTTGATAAAATAGTAAAGGAGGATATTATTATAATGCAAAAATGAAAAATGTAAATGGGGATGTAAAAAGAGTATAAGAGTAAATAATGAGGGTTGTAGTACAGCAAATGGAAAATATATAAAGGATGAAACATAAGAGAGACTAGAAAGTAAAGAAATTTCTACAATGACTTAACGAAGAATTTGAAAAACAAACTACTACTAGTGAATTGACCATAGTACTGAGAAAAGTAAATGTCGATTAGTATCTGGTCCAAATGGTGTAGGGTGTGCAATGTACAAGAAATTAATGTACTGGCAAAGAAAGTATTTTGTAAATGTATTAAATTTATGGTAGAAGGAAGAGTTTGTTTATAAAGACTTATGTAGTGGGATATAAACATAGATATGGATGAAAGATGAGAACAATGAGAACGATCACACTAAATAACACATATTATAACATTTTATGGAAATAATACAGTGGAGAGTGGAAGCAAGAATGACGGATATTATGGAAGAAAGTATATATGGTATACAATGAAAGAGATGTCAAGAATTATTATTGGTTGTAAGAGAAATTGTGAATGATGTTATAAGTAAAACTGAGAATGTGAAATTTACGGTGGGTGAGATTAGCAGAGCATTTGATACAGCAGGACATGATGCATTGTGGGATGTTTTGGAGCAGTTTTCTATAAATCAATTAATCATATTAATTGGAGCAGGGTCAGTCCACCTAGGCATTCTACTTGTATGTATGCATTATGTGAGTAAAGCTATAACATCAGCAGTGTTTCTTAGTAGTTCCCACAATGCTAATAAAACTGACTGTTGTAGCCTTGTGTCCTCCCCCCAGCTACTGCAGAAATCCTAACTGTCCAGTAGACAGTATACATTTAATTCAGATCTCTGTGATTAAATTAACCATCAAGCAGCCCTCTCAGTGCTTTCTGCCTTAGTTTGTATACTTGAGCCCCACCTGTTTATTTGCATCTCTATACTACATTCCCCTTTCATTGCTAATGTATCTCCCTATGCTAATCTGTGCAAAAGCTGCCTGCTAATAAGCAAGTCAATGTGAAGACACACTCCCAACCTTAATAAACTTTACTGTCTCTACTCTCCTTCACTTTACAGGTAGAGTTTGAATTATTACTCACCCCCTCTGAGGCCTTTACTGATATATTTCCACTGATTGCCTCTCTGGTTTCACTGGTTTCTTTGCATTCCACCTGGTTTACACCCCTTGTGCTATCCCCCTCCCCCAATACTAAGTCTATATTACAATCCTGCTGAGCATGGAGCCATCTTTAAATTACTAGTCTCCCACCAGGACACAAGTGCTCTTCAGCAATTGAATTCTGCTTGCTGGTAAGCCATTAGACCTCAGGAATTTGTTTAAAGTATTCAGATTTGTAAAGTGACACTTACTTTTTGATGCCCGTTACTCTTGTCTTGGGGGGGGGTCTGCCCCGGTCCATTCATCCTCACTAATGCTCAGGCTCTCTCCACTCCCCTGCCCTGCCCCCAATTTTCTCCCAACCCCACTACCTTTACATTTATAGTAATCACAGCCACACCCACAGCTCCACCTCACATCACCTCCACCAATCACAGCTCTTCAAGTCAGATCACATTACACCACACCCACTTGCTCCACCACAAAATACTCCCAACCACCCTCATTTCCTGCTAGGCATTATTACATCACCCCACACTACTTACCCATCCACGTATAGTGCAACCCTATAATTCCTATTCACACCTCCACCTAGAACCAACTTAACTTTATAACCATGACTATCACACTACTAAGTCTAGTCTGTCTTCTCTTAATTCTTTTTAACTCCACAAGTTATCACTCTAGCAATATCCCTAAACTTAGTAGCATAACACTATATTATGCACTCTCATATACAGACACCACACATTATAATAATATCTGCCCACAGTTGTTCAAGAACTACATAACAGACCAATTCAGAACTAAACACATATGCTCTCATTCCTACTCCAAAAAAACACAATACTTTCTCACACTCATCACCAAACTCCAACATCTGCATCACCATTTTAACACCAGGCTCACCATAAGTGGGGACATCCACCCCAACCTAGGCCCAAATCCACCCTGTCCAACATAAACTGCTCTAGCACAAATGTCAGAACATAACACCCCCCACTATCTTCATCCCTGGGCAAATCAATGACAGCAGCAAAACCAACCATCTTTTAATGCTAAATATTAATATTAGAAGTATCAAAAATAAAATACCTGAACTCCAGGCCACAATAGCAGACTACTCCCCAGACATAGTTGCTTTAACAGAAACCTGGCTAAATAAAAACATAGCTAACTCAGAAGTTCTCCCTACTGAAATGTTTTAATTAACCCTTTTAAGGAAAAGTGTAACTTTAGCTTTTTAAGGGAACTATTCCAATCCACTAAACTAGGAAATGCCCTCCTCCTTTTTCAGCCATTCCATCTTAACCCAAATATAAACCTGAACAGTAAAATGATTAAACTAAGTAACCTTCCATTAGTAAGATTTTACCCTATGGGATATACATAAATATAATCATTTATCCCTAACAGAACTCCATATGGCGTTAGACCTACCTAAAAAATATATCATCACCCTGAGGCAATTAAGAAAGCTTACCGTATCGGTACTCCTCAGCTTTCCCAGTACTGATATGGAACAAAACCAGGTGGCCACCCTACTTAAAAACTTAACTAACAAGAAAAATATGGTATCTGTTGCCTACAAGACCTTCTCTGCATTTCTAAACCAAGGAAAAATCATATTTGCAGATTACTGGGATCAACAGGGTCTAAGCCTCTCGATAGAACAGAAGCTTCAGGCTATTAATTATACACTTATGTATTCACCCTATAAAAAACTTTGCTATACACAATTTATGGTTACCAGTAATCTATATCTAACTCCAGTCCACTTGAACAAATTTGATCCGAATGTCTCCACTGCATGTTCCTGTTGTTTGTATCCACATGCAGATATCATGCATATTCTGTGGTCTTGTAGATATTCTTACAGTATCTGGTGCTCACTCAAGGTTCGTTTGGAGAAAATGGGGTATCATAAATCTACACTGTCCTGAGAGATAGCGCTATTACATATCACGAGTATTTATATACCTAAATTTAAGCTCCGTGCCCTAATTATTCTCTGCCTCCTGATCAAATTTTACATTACCAAACACTGGATGGATCGCTCCAAAATATCCTGGAGGGACTTTAAGGCTCTGGCCATTAAGTACATCACTTCTCAAAAACTGCTAAAAATTAATTCCCGTAAGCGGGCTACATACCATAGATTATGGGACTTTATCTTTCTACTCTTGTCTACTGATTAACAATTATATCCTTATAGGTACTTCAACTTACCTTTTCTACTCTTGACCTCTATACCTACTCACTTATTCCTTAGCATCTATCCATTATATTGATCTTGGAATTGAAATTGTTTGATATTTAACTCCCTTCCTTTCTGCAGGATTATATGGGTGGATTAAGGTGCATTGTAGCATGTCATATGTTTATTCAACATTACCTTACCAATATGCAAATGGTGTCTTTTTTTTTTTCTGGCACATATGTATATATGTATATAGGTTATAATTTGATTTACTTGTACCTACCTGTGTAAGATTAATCCACTTAATATTGTAATAATGTTTATTTTTCTTTTTGTATCTGTAAATCAATAAAATTGTGTTTAAAAAAAAAAGAAGTTCTCCCTACTGGCTACAATATCATTAGACAAGACAGACCACTTCATAAAGGGGGTGGAACTGCCTTACTGTATAAGTCCAACTTAACTGTACATCAGTTACCAAACTCATACCCCCTACCCCCAATAATTTGGACATACTTATCTCACAACTTCAACTTCACCCTAAAAGGTCATCACCACAATTGTGATCTATATTCCACCTGGTAATACACCTGCTAGCCTTGAAGACTTCTTATCCTAGTGTTCTTCCACAAACTCACAAGAAACCCTCATTATGGGGGATTTCAACCTAGATTGATTTGCCTGTATATCAGAACCACCAAGTAATATAATAAATCTCCATGGCTACCAGCAGCTAGTCCAAAATCCAACTAGATGTGATAAAAAATCTAAAAGGGAATCCATCTTTGACTGGGTCCTAACAAACAACCCCACATTGTACCCCCACCACACAGGCAGTCTCCCAGACACCTTAAGTGACCACAACATAATATACCTTATATGTAGTAAAACAAGCATATGCAAAACCACTAACTACAAATCCACTAGAAATTTCTCTCCTGAGGTCCTCAATACTTTACTCTGTAACTGTGACTGGACCCCCCCTAAAAACCTTCCCACTTGACCACGCTGTAGCATATTTCAACAAAACATTTCTACAACTTCTAGACACTGTCACTCCATTGTGCAAAATCAAAGTTAGAACCTCTACAAACCCCTGGCTCAGTAAAGAAACCAAACAAATCCTCAAGTCCAGAGACACTGCCTGGCTTTACTATCAAAAAACCAAAGAAACACAAAGCCTAAATAAGTAACAAGAACTGCGCAACCGTGCAAAAAAATGCATTAGGCTGGACAAAAAATCCTACTACATGACATTATAAACTAAATACCAACATTGGAAAAATGTAAACTAGCTACTAAAACTCACCCAAAAGGCTACCCCCAAACCAACCACCCCTGACACTAAAGTTCGCATCGGAACACAATTCAACTCCCACTTTGTGAACTCAGTTCTATCCTTAGTATCACAGGACAGTTCCAACCTGACTATCCCCCTCAACACAAATAATACTAATACAAGCTTTACCCTCAAAACAGTTGCCATCATTTCAATCAAAAGCATGCTCTCCAAACTAAAAACCTCATCAACAGCAGCTGGCCTACTCCCCAGCTATTTCTTGAAACTCACAGAAAATGTTATTGATATCTCAATCTCCACTCTCATAAACAGATCAGTTGTTGAAAACTATGTGCCCAAACTCTGGAAAATATCCTATGTTACACCCATACATAAAGGTGGGACCACTGAATTTAATAACTACAGACCCATTGATTTGCTCTCTCCCTGGCCAAAATCCTAGAAAAACGCATCTATACCCAGGTGCTAAAATATCTCCTAGTCAGCAACATCTTGTCACCTACTCAACATGGTTTTAGACCTGCCCATAGTACCACTACAGCCCTCCTCTGCTTCACAGACACAGTAAACCATCTGAAAAATGAAGGCATGCAGGTCTCAACTCTTTTTTTTTTGGATATGTCCAAAGCATTTGACACAGTCTCACACCAAATCCTGCTAAACAAACTAAACCAATATCACCTATCAAATTCCACTCTTACCTGGTTCCAAAGCTACTTAACTGACAGGTATCAAGCTGTGAAATGGGAAAATTCTAGCTCTCCTCAGCTGCCCATAACGATAGGAGTCCCACAGGGTTCTGTCTTAGGACCACTACTATTCACAATTTTCACAAATGACCTCCATACCTCCACACAGCATGCATCTATCATTCAGTATGCAGATGATACTACCTTAATCTGTGCTGCACAAAACATTCCCACCCTCCTGCAAACAACTCAACTAGCATTCTCTGACATTGAAAACTACCTTACCAAAGCCCAACTTATCCTCAATCCAAAGAAAACTCAGCTTATGATTATAACCAGTTCTAACAAAACACTGATAACAGTCAATTCACTATCTACTCCACAAATGCTACTCCAGTCGCTCCAGTGGCACAGGCTAAACTATTAGGAATAACCATAGACTCCCACCTAAAAGTTGATGGTCATCTCAACTTAACAATTAAAAAAGTACATGCCAAACTGGGATCACTCTACCGTATCAAGCCATTTCTTACCAACAACACAAGATCAGCCATTGCTTGCTCCCAACTTTTATCCACCCTACTCTATGCATCTCCCATTCTGACTAATCTCAACAAAACTGGACTATGCAAAATGGAAGCCTGCTATAACAAAATTACCTGCTTTGCTGCAAATTGCTCATATATAACTCTTCAATTTACTGCTTTGAGACAGCTCCACTGGTGTGAACTGCCCAACCTCCTAACCTACAATCAGATCTGCCTCTGTTATTCTATCTATTACCTCCCCAATAGGTGTCCTGCCCTCAAAAACCTAGTACAGCATCACTCACCCAAAAGGCCTCTTAGATCATCAAGCAAACTACTACTAGAAGTCACCAACAGCTACAATAGTTTTGGAGATGCACTATATAGTAGTTCAGTGGCTAAAAAAATGGAACTCTCTCCCCACTAGCATACAAAACACATCGTCCAAAGCCTCCTTTAAAAACCTCATTAGGCAACATCTCAAGCAAAGTTGGCAGTGCCATGACTGCTCCCCAGGCTAGTGAAAGGTACACATACTAAACCTAGAGTACGTGATAATAATTTTCACTCTTACTCACAAACATTGGCTAGTGTACAATGTATATACTGTACCTGTGTACTATGTATGTATTCTACCTATGTTCCAAATTTCAGCTGTGCACAACACATCTATTAATTACCCTTATTTTTATATTATATATAATATTATATTATAAAATATTTTATATTATAAAATATTTTTAAATTAATATTTTCTTGTTTGTTCTCTCCACTGTAACTGTTGATGTGCAGCATACCACTGTAAAAACATGTCTATTGTAATTTGTGTGTATATATTTTTAAATATCTAAATGTATCTGTAATTTTTCTATGTGGAGCTTTTCTCCCCGGGCCACTGCTGAAAAAGGGCCTTTTTGGCTCAGTCAGACACCCCCGGTTAACAAATGTAAAATAAAATAAAATAAATAAATACATATAAAGAATAGGTAATAGAATTAGGAGAGTGTATATGTTGGCATATCAGAATAACAAAATAAGATTATTGGTGAATGGGTGGCTGAGTATTGACATATGCTTGCAGTGTAGTATAAGACAAAGATGCCTCATGAGTAGAATATTGTTTGCCTTGGTGATGAATATGATAGTAACTGAAGTAGCTTATAAAAAGAAAGATACTAGATATGTGACCCAAAACGAGGTCTTGATACTGGTAGTTTTGACATACACAGAACATATAATTGTTGCTAAGAACATAATATAAATGGTGATAGCAGTATTGGTTGCTTTGTCTGAATAGATGTTTAAAGGAAATGGGAATGACCTTGAATAAATAAAAAAGTAAGGGTCTTGGGGCAATGTGGTGAAAATTGGGCTTGATATTATTCAATGAACAAAGTATCTTTGCCAGGAATAACATTTGGGGAAAAGGATGTAGCCCCAGACTCAGCATGCCCTGCACAGTGTGTAGGACTAGTGCAGGAGCTCCAGCAGGCAATATGTATGCCATGCAATCCAGGAATAAGCTGTAGGGACATGCACGAGCGCTCCTGCACTAGTCCTGCATGGACTCCGCTCTTGTATGCAAATTACCCCATTTGCAGGTGAAGTCCATGCAAATAAGGTGAATTTGCGATCCAGGAAGCTGGCAGTCAGCCATGCAGGACTAGTGTAATCTGTAGAAATGAACTCAGTAACCGAGTGCATTTATGTAAACTACAATACGGAGCCATGACAGCTCCAAATAAAGGGTGGATATTATGTAGAAAGCATGCCAATGGCCAAATATATGACCATTGGCATGGAAAACAGTTGCAAAAATAAAAAAATTAACTTTTATTTTCTTTTAGCCGATCTCGACTGTTTAAGCATAGGGCAGAGGCGCGCAAAAGGGATCGGGTGAAAAATAAAAAAAAACCCCTAAAATAAGCATTCTAACCAAAATCACTATTTTGCCATTATACTCAATGGCAGGCAGAAGACAACATGGCCAGTGAATAGTGGTTGCTAAGGGGGGGGGGGGGGGGGGCTCAGTGTGGGACCTGTAACTATGCATCAGCAGGCAATCCTATGCAAATAAGGGGAATGATACTGAATCCCAGATTTCCCCTTCATGCTGGTCAGCAGCCAACAGTGTAAGAAAAGGAATAGCTTGGTGCAAGCCTAGGAGTTAGCTGACATCACAGGGGTGTGTGTCAGCCATACTGTAAGTGGATTGGAGCCCTGTGGCTCAGGTTTGCCCTTAGCTTAGCAGAGCTAAGCAAGGGGGTGTGTCTGAGGCTGCCTAGCAATCTTTACATTGCCAAAATGGGTGTGCGTGCCATGCATCAGGTTTTGAAGGGAAAAAAATTAAACCAGGAAATAGCAGCTCTGTGCACATTTGAGCACTATGTTTGTGTGTCGTGCCCCTGGGTAGGCAGGAAGGCAATGGGAAGGGAAAACAACAGTAAGAAGGTAATCTAGGAGAATTAGCATAGCTGGCAGGTGAAATGTATCAGAATCAGCCAGTTACACAGGGTGCAGACCAGCCCAGCCCAGAACACTACTAAAAGCTATGCAAACACCTTTCCCTCTGTTTTTTCCCACATACTCTACACCACCGGTGTATACAGCTGGGGGAATTTCAACAAACAGAAAGAAAATAATAGGGGCTGCAATAGCTATCATACATCAACATGTGGAAGAGACTGAGGGTGGTGAGGATGAGAATGCGGTTGACTAACTCACAGTGAGGAGACGGAAAAGAGTGTACAGACCCAGGGTAACCTACCAGCAGCTACATGAACTGGAGATAGTGGAGTGCTATAGGGTGGACAGGGACCTTCTACAGGAAATTGTTGCGCTGTGCAGGCCACACCTCACACACAGAACTAACAGAAGGGAACCCATCCCAGTGGATACCAAGGTATGTGTAGGCCTAGGAATACTAGCTATAGGTACCTTCCAAAGGCCAACTGGGGATATCATGGGGATCTTACAGGCATCAGCATCCAGGGTACTCCACCAGTTCCTGGATGCCATATCAGCACATGCCGGTGAGCATGTATATTTTCCCAACACAAGTGAGGAGTTGGCCAGCAATATGCATCTCTTCCACCAAATAGCAGAATACCATGAGGTAGTGGGTGCTATAGACTGCACGCATATATGCATCAAAGCATACTGCCAGGTCATGTGCAATTCCCAGGACATAATATTGAATGTGTGTGCTGGCTGCCCTGGAAGCTATCATGATTCCCACATCTGGCATCGGACACAGCTATACCAGAGATTTGTCAGTGGGGACATCCATTACGGTCACCTAATGGGGGATGCTGGTTACACACTCGAGCAGTTGCTGATGACACCCATCAGAAATGCACACACAACCAAACAAGAACTCCATCATGAGGCACAAACACAGACCAGAACTGTAATAGAACATGTATTTGTGGTGCTCAAATCACAGTTCCAGTGCCTGGACACATCCGGTGGAGCCTTGCAGTACTTCCTAGCTACATACACTCAAATTGTCATTGTATGTGCCATGCTACACAATATGATCCTGTGGAAACAGCAGCAGGAATAGCATGGGGCAGGGCCACACAGCTCCCCACCATTGCCAAGGCACGGAGTGACTCGGAGGAGGAAAAACTTGCCAAAGACAATGCTTCTCAGTATAACACATGGTAGCAGTAAGCCATTGTAAATATATGGCGGTAATATGTGTCACCATCTGAAAGATGGACATGGCATGACAGTTAGGCTAGATATACAAGCAGTACACAAGGAAAAGTACCCCAGACATACAGTATATAATGTGTAACCATGAAATGGACACACCTTTGGAATTGTACATACAGGTATGAATCACATTATCTGGGTTTGTAGTAGGGAATACTGATGTTGTCTGGCCAAACACTCGCAGAACACAAAGGTGATAGGACTGATGTATTGGAAAATGGCTGATGTCCCTGCACAAGCCAGCATAACTGGCATGCCCCATGCATATCTGTGAGTCAGATGCAAGTAGTGTCCATAGCACACATGCACACAGCTCACCCAAACACCACCCACAGGTACCTCTCTGGTCTTATCCCTGCTGTTGGAAATGGGTACAATATGACCCCCATCTATGTATGGCAATAGCAAAAGAATGCAGCATGCAGTGCAGGTGTCTCATGGAGGTGTGTCCCTAGTGGTAAGCAGCACTCTGCCAGCATCCACACCACCTGATCAATACTGATAGAAAGTATTGGCAAGAAAACCTAGCACACCTACCCTGTCACCCCAGGGGAATATACTGTATAGCAGTCTGGGACTGTAGGACTGACAGAATGTAATGGCCTGCTACAGCTGGCCTGCATCATCACCAAATTCCCTACAGGCCTCTGCCAAAGGTCTGCATCTCACCCATACAGCCAATGTATGTTGTGCCATGGACACCCAAATAACAACATAACACACTCCACATAAGCCATATGCAAGGCCATGTGGACAAACCACAGTATCATGTCCACCATGTCCCACTGCATGAAATGTGGGTCAACACCAAAACACAGCTGTGATGAGGTGATAACTATAGGGAAAGTATCAGAGAATATATACATAATGTATGGAAGAGGATATAAGAATAAGAGAGGGGGTGGGAGCATGGGCAGTATGGAATGTGCAAACTCTGACACACAGCCATGTGCACATACTATCTATGGCTGCAAACACAAAAATGGGTGGCTATAAACTTGCCCATACATCACAATAGGGATAATGTCCTGACTTATGACCCCTGCCTCTGGGTAACCTGTGTGAATCTGTACAGCTGTGAGGTATTGCCACAAAAAGATAAGGCCATACTGTCACATCGATGGATGTAAAAGTATGGGATCCTCTGCCATCACTGTATCAAGGTGCTGAACTGGATACACAGACCCAACAGCAAGTGCCTGCAGCTCCCCCTCCAGAAAGGCATACCTTTCCATGAATATGTAGGCATTTGATCACAATACTGGACACAGCTGCATTCACCTTGTGTTCCCCAGGACATCACTGTGAGCAAAAATGTCCACCTGACAGTACTTGATGACGTAAAACATCACATTGTATAACAGTACACATGTCTGAATATCTCTGCTAACATCAATACCATGTAGCAGAAGCAGCAAAGACACAATCATCTATGTACACACTATCCTTTGCACAGTTTGACCCCATATTGCCACCTGATCTACAGATATCCTGCAGAAACAGCTTGCTAGCTGTAGGTGTAGAACACAAAGGTCTCCACTGGAGTACAAACTACCTGGAATGGATCCACACATTCAATACAGAAGGGTATACTGGGCATGCTCACACACTTTAACAAATGAAGCCCATGTCTGCCAACAACAGTGGACCATACATATCTGACAGTTGCAGATGTTAGTGCATACACTCTTCAGTATGCACCAGCCATGCTTTGTACACACACTGGATAGGAATGCACACATATATCGAAGGACAACACACTACAATATGCCAAAAGTACACATACATAGATGTGTGGAAGAGAGTGACAGTGACAAAGAGCCTTCCATCATGAGGCCTATCCCACCCAGCACACAGTCAAATGGCTACAACCACATGATGTGTAAATGTTGCTCAATGTAGAAATTAATCATGGTATCCCTCAGCAATACGGACTCTGTGGTGCAAGTGCTAGCTGTGCAACATGACTGTACAAGGCAGTAGGCATCTAGCAGTCGTATACATGTACCTGTAGAATATAAACCTTTGTTTGCCTGAGTGTGGTGTGTCTACCTCTAGATGAATGGGTTATGGCTCATGCACACACACTGCCCTCCCCATAGCCCTACTATGACAAGCCTGCTGATGTCATTCCAAGTGAAATACACCTTTGGGAAAGGAGTAGCCCAGTAATCTCTGTGGCATGTCCTATACCTGTGTAATGTTGTAGTGCAATAAACTAGTTAGGAGTTCTAATCCCAGACAAGACAACTGTGTGTCTCTTTGTATATGGAGCAATGCCTTTTTAGGCCAGTCACACTCACTACTTTTCAAATGCCTTACTTTGGCAAGCTTGCTAATGTCATTCACTTTGAAATACACTTTTGGGAATGAAATAGGCCAATTTTCTCTGTGGCGCATCCTATAACTGCATAATGCTGTAGTATGATAAAATAGGTAGGAGTTCTAATCCCTGACATGGCAACTGTGTGTGTGTGTGTGTGTGTGTGTGTGTGTGTGTGTGTGTGTGTGTGTGTGTGTGTGTGTGTGTGTGTGTGTGTGTGCATGCACATCTGTTCTCTGTAAAGAGCAATGCTTTTTATGCTAGTCACACTCACTACTTTTCAAATGCTTTACTTTGGCAAGCCTGCTGATGTCATTCATTTTGAAATACACCTTTGGGAAAGGAATAGCTCAGTAATCTATGTGGCATGTCCTATAACTGCATAATGCTGTAGTGTGATAAACTACTTAGGTAGGAGTTCGAATCCGAGACATGGCATCTATGTGTGTGTGTGTGTGTGTGTGTGTGTGTGTGTGTGTGTGTGTGTGTGTGTGTGTGTGTGTGTCTGCCATTGTAGGGAGCAATGTTTTTTAGGATAGTCACACTCACTACATTTCAAATGCCCTACTTTGACAAGCCTGCTGATGTCATTCAGTTTGAAATACACCTTTGGGAAAAGTGTACCCAGTAATCTTAATAGTGCATCCTATAACTGTATAATGCTGTAGTGTGAGAAGCTAGTTAGCTTGGAGTACTATTCCCAGACATGGCAAGTGTGTGTGTGTGTGTGTGTGTGTGTGTGTGTGTGTGTGTGTGTGTGTGTGTGTGTGTGTGTGTGTGTCTCTCTGTGTAGGGAGCAATGCCTTTTTAGGCTAGTCACACATATTACATTTCAAATGCCCTACTTTGGCAAGCCTGCTGATGCCATTCAGTTTGAAATACACCTTTGGGAAAAGAGAAGCCCAGTAATCTCCATGCCATGTCATGTCACACTCACTACATTTCAAATGCCCTACTTTGGCAAGCCTGCTGATGTCATTCAGTTTGAAATACACCTTTGGGAAAAGGGTAGCCCAGAAATTTCTGTGGCATGTCCTATAACTGCATAATGCTGTAGTGTGATAAACTAGTTAGGTAGGAGTTCTAGCTCTAGACATGGCAACTGTGTGTGTTTGTGTATGTCTGTGTAGGGAGCAATGCTTTATAGGCTAGTCTCACTCACTACATTTCAAATGTCTTACTTTGGCAAGCCTGCTGATGCCATTCAGTTTGAAATACACCTTTGGGAAATGAATAGCCAAGTAATCTCCGTGGCGCGTCCTATAACTGTGTAATGCTGTAGTGTGATAAACTAGTTAGCTAGGGGTTCTAATCCCAGATATGGTGTTTGTGTGTACATGGCAAGTGTGTGTGTGTGTCTGTGTTTTGTCATTCATATCCTGTGTGGAGGTGGCTGTGAGTGTGGACTCATTGTGTAGTGGTTTTGCAAATTTCTTATTATGGTGGTCCTATTATATGTCACAATGTCCACCTTACAAGGATAAGAGATGCGAAATAGCCGAGATGCTGGGGTGCCAATCCACACCCCTACATGTGACATGAAGACCTGGTGAAAAAGTCAGCAACCTTTGTATTACCCAGAGAACTCTCTCAACCCATGTCTCATACACAAACACACTTCCTTAGGCAACAACCGTTATGTTGGTAGTACACTGCATATTGCCCACAGATAGTAACCATGGTGTGATTGCAATGGACTACAGAGGGCATGGCACCCTGCCCATCAGTACAATAGGCACATACATGCAGACAGTGTGCCTTCACTGTGTTTCCCACTGGTCACCTGCAACACCTGTGGTGCCATCAAATGTGAGCAACAAAGGACATACCATGCCTTAAACACATGCCCTGTATGGACAGATGTCACTGACACCAGGGAATACCTGTATCATGTTATCAATGTAGGTGAAGGGTCAACCTGCTGTCCATTACCAGTTCCCACCACATGAGGCCAGGACAGGCACATCTGATAACAATCTGTGTACACAACATGGGCCAGACACCCCAGGTACAGTTCCAAATGTCACTGTACATGCATGTGGGACGTGTACACATCCCAGACACCATCCATGTCATGGACTATAGAACACATACATGGCAAGCAGTGCACAGCAATGGCCACACACAATAGTTACCCAGGTGACTGGATGGTGAATACAATACCCAACTGTGTGGTCCAGTCCAGATACTGTACCCCTGATCCTCACTGAAGACCATTGTCATGTGGCCTGATGCCAAGATATACCCTTCACCTAGCCTTGTATAGCCTTCTGGCACAGTCAACCACTACACACCCATGAAGCAATGGACCCATGCATGTCAGTACTGGCACGCTATGTCTGTGGGTGTGGTGTATGATGCTTTTGACCACATTCACACTCACTACAACTCCCATTGGTATATTGAAGCATGCTGTCTGATGTCAGACCCTTCACATAACCTTTGCCCATATAACCTCCGGATAACCCCTGTGGTGCATGTGATACCTGTGCATTACTGAACTGTAGCAAACTAACTAGTTAGGAAGTGTATTCCTGACCCTGCCAAGTGTGTCAATGTGCATGAGTCCCTGAGAGAGTGTGGCTTTGTTGATGCTGACACCTGTTCATATGGACAGGCAATTGCATTACAGCTACTGTATCACTACCTTATCACTGTTGCAGATGTCACTCATGATCACATGTACATTTGGACAGTTCATCAACATGTAAGCTATGTGGAGCATGCAATAACTGCACAAACATATGATAGCAATACATAGTCAGTCAGCGGTTTGAAACCCTGTACTGGTAGGTGTGTGACACAAACATGCTTAGGTTTTACTCTCCCACCCCCTCCCTGACTTACTTTGTCTCTGTCTGTCTCTCTCACTCCCTCTCTGGTGGATGTTGAGAACTAATCCTGCTTTGCTTAGGCAGCAGCTTGCATTTTGTAAGTGATGCTCATGATCAGCTGATGGCTTCTGCACAAACTGCAGCCCTCCTCTAGCTGATTGCATGTGGAACAACTGTGGTAATATTCCCATAGCCAATTACATGGAAACACACTCCAATATCTAGCAACATCATGTTGATGTTGTGCCTTTTCATTCACTGTGAGCAGGACCTAGATTTGGTGTTTGGCAAATATCATCACAGATGGATTTGGGATTTATCTCTAACAGCATACACTTTGGAAACAGGCCATCACACAAGAGGGGGATGTGCCTGACATGACTACAGAATGTAAGTGTTGCTATTCTGCATTTGGAGTAATGTCAGTTTATCAGGGTGAGTGTGGATATGGCTGGTCTGCATGTTTTAATACCTGTCATGTCAGTGCTATGCTTTTGAGTAAACTCCCATCTGTAGGCTCATCTGCAGACTGGGCAGTGTGTGGAGCCTTTTGTGTTACTCACAGTACACCTATCTGAGAACTCCAGAAGCATAGTGTGAGGATTGCAGTCAGTACATGGTGACAGCCATGAGAGTTACTGACTTCATATCCCTCAAAGGACATATGTCACAGCAAACCCTGGCACGACAGTAAATGTATGAGGTTATTTATTTATTTAATTATTTTACATTTGTTAACCAGGTTAGTTCGACTAAGCTTTTGGCTCATTTTCAGCCGAGACACGGGGAGAAAAGCTCCTCAGGGAAAAGAATTTTACAAAAATAATTTACAATCAGCAAAAGATTATGAAACTTGTTATAATATCATTTTAAATGCATAGTACAAAATAATTTAGAATCAGCAAAAGATTATGAAACCAATTACATATAATTTTATATGAATAGTGCCTAGTTGTTTTAGGGTTTAGAAAGCAAATCTACAAATGGTTAGATGAGGATATGAAGGAAATAAAGTAGATGTGACCTATTAGACAGACTTGATAAAGTTAGTTATTTTGGAGTAGTCAGATTGAGTCTAGATAGGTTAGAGGGGGGGGGGGAGTAGTGGAAGGGTATTAAATAGCAAATGTAATGAAGGAAGGAAGAGGTAGGAGTACAAGGTTAGAGATACATTTAGAGTGAGGTGGAGAATTTGGTGGAAGGATAGTAGTTTCAGGGTGGGTGACTACAGTGGCAAGACCATTTTTCTGTTAGGTATTTTCTAATGGCTAATTTGAAACTCTTGCTCTGGTGAAGAGACTTTATTTCTAAGGGGAGTTGGTTCCAGGATGTGGCTGGGTTATAGTTATAGAGAAGACATCCGATTTTGGTTTTGAGTTTGTAGATGTGTAATAGTTCTTGGTCTGAGCAGCGTAGAGTCCTAGCGGGGGAATATTTAGATATGATGGAAGAGAGGCTGGGGCAAAAGGAGGGTAACTAGAGGATGGAGTGAGTGATTTGTAGCTGATATAATTGGAGCAGGTGAGGGAATTCAAGACAGTCTAGCTGCTAAAGTGATAAGCAGTGGTGAGACTTGTAGGTTTGGTTTGCTGCAAATTTGGCCACCTTGTTGTAGGTAGTTTCTAGTTTAAAAATGAGTGTGGTGTTAAGGTTTGTGAATATGTGACAGCTGTATAGGAGTGTTTGAAGTAGTAAAGCATGAGAGAGAGTTTTTCGGGCTGTGTTGGTTAAGTATTTCCTGTTGCAGAAAAGGTGTCCAGGTTTCTGATGAGTTTTTTTATGCAGTTTGTAATATGTAGATCAAACTTAAGCTGATCATCTATTGTGACCCCTAGCAATTTAGTACTAGGTTCAACTGTGATGATGGTGTTGTTGCTAGATAAAATGGTAAATGTACTTTTGAGACTGGTGAGGTTTTTGGGGAGGAAAAGTAGGAGCTTAGTTTTCTTAGAAATAAAAATTAGTTTGTTTTCACTAAGCCATGTCTCAATGGTGTGGTAAGATGCCTGGGTAGTAGAGTGGAGGTCAGATGGATTGTCAGCAACGGTTATAATAGTAGAGTCATCTGCATATTACACAAATGATGACAGGGGACAAGAGGTGTAAAGTAAGTTGGTGAAAATATTAAAGAGCAGTGGTCTGAGGATGGACCCCTGGGGGACACCATTTGTACAGTGAGAGGGGGGATAGTGCAGAGACCCATTTGACAGATTGTGTGTCAATGCGTGTGTGTCATCACAGCAACATGTCAAAACTGGAGCAGTGTTCATAGCTCCAGCCACAAGTCTTTTAACCTTTGTACATATGTCATGCAGTAAGAGGTGCATATGTCCTGTACACCATTATTTATTGACATCATACTTGATAATAAGCCAGTCAGATATCAGACTGCTAGACATGTTATGTATAGTAGGGGTTGTTGCTGAGGACATAGCTTGGCCATTCTGCAGTTGTGTGTACAGTACTGGGGTCTGTGTACTTAGAGTGACTGCCGACAGTATGTGTATTGTGCATACGTACCTTGGGCTGTGCACAGACTGTGGTAGATGTCATTGTTGTTGGTCCTGTTCTATCTGATGTTACATGCTGCTCCAGTGTATGGTACCCTATTGGCTCACATGTCTGTAGCACCAGACACACATGCCCCATACCACAGACAACCATTGGACCGCACAGTGCCATGACCCAGTGTATGTAGGGTTAGTGTGTGAGTGGCACATAGGAGGATGATGTTTATCAGACAGTCCATATAGTGTCATATTAAGCTTGTGTAGCATATGTGGCTGTGTTTACATTGGTCTTGGGTATGCACTTTCATACAGGTGTCTGTTACGCTGTGCTGTGACATGCGTTTAGAGCCCACTATAATCTCAGGTGCATGTGTATTTCCCCATACAAGAAGCAGAAATCCAAGGCAAGCAGGACTGTGGATTCAATAAAAATTTTATAAAATCCAGTCATAAAACATGATACGGTCCATTTATTCCCCCATACAAAATGTAGTCCGGTGTTGTGGCAGTCTGCCTGTAGTTTGCACAGTGCTTTGTGACATACCTAGCAGCCTAGTGTAATTACCCAGTGTGCTGATATGTCCAGTTATTTGCAAGACATACTGCTGCCAGGCCACCATAACTGTTGTGTATTTCTGACAAAGCAGTGGGATTCTGTACAGCTGTATGTCGCTAACTGCTGGGTAGTATCTGGGTAGCATCTGGTCAAGTGACCCCTGCACCACCAGGTATTATGTGTCAGGACAGACTGGCGTGTGTGCATACATAAACTGTGTGGGCATATGTAGTCCAGTATTTACATGATATAACCATGTACATGGCTATTAACATCCACATTGGGAGGCGTGGTCCACATATCTCACATGAATGGGACATGTGTACACATCTGGACTGACCACATAGTGCCAGACTATCCATATATATTGGTCATATCTCTGCTGTAGTCCACAGGATCATTACTGTGCTAGCAGTGGCACTGTACTATGATGTCCTTAGGATGTCTGTCAGTAGCCAATGGCACACATGTTAAAAGCAGATGTGAGCTCTCACACACAACATGTCTGTTAAGACAACCCCTATTACAGTAGCAACAGTCTACATATATACCTGCAATACATACATGACATCCCCTTGCACTAAGAGGTTGGGACTATTGAGACTGAGGTAGGACTCCACTCCATGTTCTGGACATATGATGAACATATATGTATATATATTTATCCATATATCTATATAGATATATGCACATATACATATTGACATACATATATGGATATATATATATATATATATATATATATATATATATATATATATATATATATATATATATATATATATATATATATATGTACATATATATATATATATATATATATATATATATATATGTACATATAAACACTCAGATATATACATATACACAGCAATATATGTCTACACATACACAGATATAGATACATATGCACATATACTTATGGATATCTACAAATATATCGACATTAATAGGTATATCTGAATAGATATGTATGCACATATAGTTATAGATATCTACAAATATATCAACATAAATGGGTATATCTGTACACATAGGATGTGCAGACATATGCATCTATATAAACATATATCTATCTATATATATATATATATATATATATATATATATATATATATATAGATGTGTATATACAAAGAGAGCTATGCATGGCCATATATATGATGCACTATACAGATGTGTAGCCAGGCATATGCATGAATATACATGTGTATGTACATGTAGACATATATCAATATATGTATATATCCATAGTCCTGTCATGATGTAAACATCATGTTTGTGTATACCTTCCCAGATGTATCTCATCGTATGTATCTGATATGTGTACACTATGATATAACAACATATGTGATGCAACAGTAATATCAATAACAAGTACTACACAATTGTGGAAGTAAAAGCAATTGTTCAATACTAATCAATATGTGTATTGACAGATATATTGGAAAAACAGCAATTGTCTTCATAGTGGTCATGGAGTAGTAGTTAACTGCTGTGACTATAGTGTACAAGGTCCTGGGTTCAAGACCTGCAAGGGCTGTTTATTTTCTTGCTGGGCAGACCAAGAGCTGTCAGATAAAGAGGGATTAAGGCAGTTTTGAGCAGCTTTAAGTGGGTTTGCGCTGGTTTGCGCAAAGCTAAGCAGTGCTAACGTACGCTTATATGTATGGCCGCTTACACAGTGTAGGCTTCGCTTACCAGTGTGCAAACTTCTTAGCTGTTATATTGGCACCTGCTAAGCATGACTTATCCCTGGTAACCTTTTCTCACCACCCAGTGTGATAACATAGCAGGGTAATGACATATGTAATAAGTGTATGTAATGTCATGTACAATACATGCACCTATGTGCTGTCATTACAGTAGCAAGGGTGTGAGTGTCATGTCTGTACAGCACTGTTATGTGTGTGAATGTGTGACATACAGGGGTAGTAACCAGGGAAAGTGCTGTCACACTGGCATGTAGTGTATCATGGCAGTACTACTGTTGACAGTGCTTTCCCAGGCAAGAGTAGAGTGCTAAATGCAGTACTGACAACAAGCACAACTGCAGACATAGCTAAGCTCTGAGGCCTCCCTGTTGTGCTCCTTGGTGTGTGAGCTGTGTCACAGTATATATCCCCAATTGGATAAAAATCCAACATGTGGAATGTAACTGTAGACTATCATCTGTACAGCACATGTTAGTGATGGCTTCCAACATGTAGTTATGGTGTAAATAGTGTCATCAAACGTCTGTCAACACATACATCCTACTGCATAGCTACTTGCCAAGCTGATAACTGTCAGTCCCTGTACAGATGCGCAGATGGCAGGTATCCAGCTGGGATATGTACAGGCAACCTATGCTTGATTGACACTGACATGTCTGCCCAGCTGTGTAATAACTGGGACATAGAGGAGACAACACCCTGTATGCACCACATGCCATGGGTACCTCCACTACACTACCACAGTCAACAGAACATGCTTGGGTACAGGTCTCCATCACAGACACTAACCATGTGTTGTAATACATGTTGCATACATGTCAACTGGATCACCTCAGTGGCCATGTGCAGGAGGCACCCAGAGGACGGGCTGATGCATGTCACTCTCATCCTGAGGGTTATCACAGTGGTTTCTGTCAATTGATTGCCTGCTGCACATGGAAGGTGGCATGATACCACTGTACACACATCCCCTTCACAACCCGTCTCTCCATGGACAATAGCCAGGTACACAGCTTTGACCACTTGCAGCGATGCACCCCAGTACTGAAACATGTGTATGTGTGCATTACTGAGTATAGCAGTGTCTGTGTGTTAGTACACCTGTAGTTGGGAATTCCATGAGGCCTTCACAACCACCGCAACACCCATTGACATAGTCAGTTGTGTGCTGCTGTATCAGACATTACATGTACCCTGTAACACTCCTCTGCCTACCGACTACATGAGCCTTGCAGTACCAGCCCAACAGTGTTGTACAAATGGGTCAATAGGCATGGGATCACCATTGAGTTCTGGCAAGTGTGTGTATGTGTGCATGTCTGTATATCTGTAGAGTACAGCATTCCAAGGCCACATACTCCTATTACAATATGCATTGCCACACAGTAGCAAATATAGTGTTGTTGCTGCCCATGAGTGAGGCATGACAATGCAACACCCTACTATGCCTGTGGCATGTGCATTAGATGCATATCCCTTAATACCACTGTTGGGATATACAATGGGTCGTATTGCAGTCGTGGGCAATGTGTGATGGTGGGTATGTCAGAGTGTCATCATGGGTTCCAGGGAATACAATATCCACTGGGGGATGTTGGTGCTGTGTAGACTGTCATTACACCATGATACATACGGTATATGTCCCATGTACAGCTTTATGGTGACCACTGTCACCATCAACCATACAAGTAACTGATACCACAATCAAGCCCAGTTATGCATGTGCTGTGTGCAGCCTACCTGTAACACATTGGACACATGGACAAGTTAGTTAGTACCGATAGGCCCACGTCTCTCGGATGTGTGTCTGCCTGTTATGTGTCTGTTAGTGTGTATATGATGGTTTGTCACACTATGTATTGTCCATATACAACCAATACATCCCCCATTAGCATACTGTACACATCTGAAGATGTTCTGCATGTAACATGTAACCTGGAACACACCTCACTATAATGCTGCATGGGGTGTGCAATGAATACCACACAGTTCAGTAGCACTACATAACTAGGTAGGGGTCTAGTCCCAGTGTTTCCAAGTAAGAGTGTGCATGTATGTGGATGGGTCTACATCAGGTTGCAGATTATACACGTCCCAGCAGGTCACCTGTCCTTGTGGCACAGGCAATAACTGTTATACAAACCTTGACATATGTTTAACTGTACCCCGGATATGTCACAGCCATGGTGTCACCACAGTGCCATACCCCTTGTGGAATATGACTGCAGACCATCCTCCTGCTGACACATGTAGACCTACAACGCAAATGAATAACATTATGGAGACCACAAACAACCAGTTTTACTAACAGCTATAATGCATCATTTCTGGACAGCTACACTACCTGACATGTATGCATTAAATATTACTCCTGACAACATGTTACAGTGCAGTACTTTGTTACACTGTAGTACAGTCACCGTGTGCATCAGAACCATATTAGCCTGTCTCTGCATCGATGTTATGGATGATAGGGATGTGGCACAGGTATCATCATATGCACAGGGTGTGTTGTTGGTTTGTCAGAGGCTGAGGGTGGGCCATACATTTGACACCATGTATGCGGGTGAGGGGTGTAATGAGTTGAACTGGGCATGGTGATGTGGTGTGTGTAGGTAAGGGGTTGCCCTAGGTGTGTTCGTATAGTGTGTGGGTATGCATGCACACAGTTCTGCCATGTGGCTGCCCTATACAGATGTTTATGGACAGCTGCAGACCATACTTGGCAGGGTTTGCAGTTCACCACCTTCAGCCATGGACACGTGGACTGTGCCTGCCAGGGGTTCCATGGGCATGTCCAGGTGCAGGCCTCGATGTGGTACTCTCCCCTGATGATGACAGATGTCTGCTGGAACTAGGTCCCTCCTGGGACTGGCCAGGACCACGTGCTCATGGCTTGCTGTGGTGTGGTGTGGACAGCGCCCCCCCTGCAGTGCTGGGGCTGGTACTGCCACTATGGAGGCACCTTGGTGTCCTAGCACATCCACATTGACCACCAGCTGTTGGTGTTGCTGGCCTACATCCACGTGGCCATCATCGCACTCCCACCACATTTTCAAGCACAGACAAACCACTGTCGATGAGGCCCATCATCTCACCAAACCATCTATCCATGACCTCGGTATGAGGATGGAGGCCACAAGACAATTCATGGAAGTTTTCACTTGCAGATGGGAGAGCAGCTCTCTGCAGCCTCAGGCCCTGTCTGGTGTACAGTTCCATAAATGCCTGCACCTCCATGACAGCCTGAAACATGTGCCTGGTGGTACTAGGTGTGGTACGTCTGCCAGGGACATGATGACCAGCAGCCCTACCACAAACATGCTGGGACATCTGCCTATGTGGTGCCCTTCCAGACATCTGGCTATGCCTGTTGTGACCAGATACAGTAGGCATAGATACCACACTCTCCTATGCACTACCACCAACCGCCAACTGTCCCTGCTCTATGGCCACTGGTGATGGGGTGTGTATAGGCACTGAAACTGTGTGTGGGGTTGGGTTGGCTAAAAGGGGGATGTCAAATGATGGTGCTGTTTCAGCCCCTGACAACCGTATCTGTGCCTCAACAGTACTATCATCATCTTCGGTGTCTGTATGGACACCAACATCAGAGTGCATGCAGGAGGGACCCTGACCCTTCTTGCCACCTGTGGGGGAACACATAAAACACACTTTAAGACCAGTACAGCATTGCATAACAGTACACACACACATACACACACACACACACACACACACACACACACACACACACACACACACACACACATTCCACCTTCATACCTACCTGTCTGTGACTTTACAGACAATCCCACATTTATTTCCATACGCTCCCCATCTTGCATCACACTTGCTAACATACAGTCACTAAATACACTCATTAACATATCTTACCTCTAAATGCCTAGACAAGTGATCACAACACAAGACCTGTTACTCCATTACCTCCTTGACCTAAGTGGAGTGGAGTGGTTTTACATGGCCTCAATGCTGTCATTCAGTGTTCACCCTGTGTATGTCCAGACATCTTGAGCATGGCACCTATATGTGAGGAGCTACTATGTTCACTCCATAATGTCACGCACTGCAGTGTCATGTGTACGTATTGCTCAGTACATGCAGGATATGCTGCTCAATCAACCTATCATGTGATAACTGTAATATATAGATACACTCCCTGGTGTTGTCTAGTAATTCCTCAATGCATCTGCAGTGCTGCATACATAGGTTGTCAGTCACCTCTCTGCTGAATGCAATATTAAGGGTATACCTGGTGTCTACTTACCTCCCAATGCATGTTCCATGCTACAGACCTTATTATATCGTCGGCTGCCCTGTAATTACATATCAGACAAGTATTCCTGGTGTGTCATGTGTCAGTCCATGTCCATGTACTGCACAATCCCAAAGGGAAGTACTGCAGTATGAACAACCCCACAATTACCCATGTGCATACAAGGACACCCACACAAACACACACACACATGGACCCACACATCTTACATGCATCAGCCTCCCTCCACTTCACCAGAGTGACCCTACAGACAAAATATCCACCCACCCACACACACAGATACACACACACACACACACACACACACACACACACACACACACACACACACACACACACACATATGTGAGGTTGCACAAAGATAGTACACACAGTCCTCCTATTACCCATCTGTCAACATGCATAACATATGGTACCCGACAGCATGCACTGCAGCTATAGGTAATCCATGCTAGCAGCAGTATACATGTGTGTGATGCATGGGCTGTATTAGTAGGTGATGTCCATTCCCCTGGATATCACTGCACCCATGTACACAGTATTGATGTGCACCTGTTCTGCACCCTGCCATGTACTGTGCACCAAACCTCACAGGTTTACAACCCATTGCTGAATGTGTAGTATTGTGTTAGTTATGTCAGCTCTAATGCTCACAGCCCCTATGTTTTTCAGCAACACATACCTGGGATGATATGTGGACAAATGTCATTTGTGAATGCCTGATGTCTGGTTTACAGATCTCAACATCAGTGGACCATGTATGACTAATCCAATACTATTACACTGACAACCGTCAGACCAAACCATGGCTATGGGGAGTGTACACACCCTTATCGATATGATGCACTCTTCCTTGATCTGCCATGGGGCCACATCACTACATATATTAACAGTACATGAGCCCGATATGTGACATATGTTCTGTACATTCACATGTAGTGTTTACTAAATGTGCTAGGTGTGCAGATCCTGACAGCGATGCATACACTCCATGTGTGCATATGTGTGCATGTGTGTGCACACCCTTATCATGACAGTTTGTTGCACCTATTGTTATGTGTACTACAGCAGTCACTATTCCTGGAAGGGGTATGCTAGCATGGGCCATCTGCATTTGCCAGTGTATGGTCAGTCTGTCCTACACATGTCCCCAAAATCTGCATGATTGCAAGGTCTACTCATGTGTATATCCCTTGGTGTTCACACACTGTTGTCACTATTGCTGTGGGGGTAGGGTTATGTCTGCCACAGTTCCTGAACCTGACTGTGTGCAAATACAGCCATTCTTAGCATCCTTGGGATCCCTGTTGCAGTGCATTGGTGTGTCATGCTGACACCCCCTCCCCACCTTCAGCCTTTTTTCAGATGCTTGATAAGTAAGGCCTACAAGTGTGCCAGTTTGCAGTGTCCCATACACTGAACATCACGTGTTACAGCCTAGTCCCAGCTAATAATGTGAACCACAGTAATACATTATGCCATAGTGTACATCTGTAACAGTTGCCATTGTAATACTGGTAGATACACTGTTGTTGCACTGTATAAGGGTGATGTTTTACACATGTCCCTACTGTAGGCTATGCGTCCCACCATTATGTTAATCCCTGTGGACACATTTTGCAATGACAGGATGTTAGTCATCTTGCAGGTGTCTGACAAACCCTTCCAGTACCCCATCATGGTCAACACTGTGATGCAGCGCATTTAACAGCAACAATACGTGAAAATGTACAGCATGCATTCTGGGTAGGTGTGTTAGATGTGTGCCTGGAATATACCATAGCACTTACAGGCTCAGTGTATTGGCAAGCATCAACGTAAACCATCTCATCAGCTACAGGCTGCTGTCTTGGTGGTATACCAGAGGGACCTACATAAGTGTGTGAGAGATGCAAAGTCAGCGGCCACACCTGTGGCATTGCTACAGGGCAGGTGCAGCATTACAATACATCAACAGTACAAGTCAACAATACTACCATGTATGCACATCTGTTTATTACTACTATGCAGCAACAAACTGTATATATGACATGCCAGATATGCATGATCTACCTGTAGAGCTGCAGATGCATACGCAACAGTGGTCTACTGATGTGCCCTGTGGCCTTAACTGCATGCTCCTTAGCATGTTCGTGGGTAGCACCCATCTCCATAATGGTGTCTGGCAGCTGTTGGCTGTGCGGATGGGCAGGTGCCACAAGGCCTGGTGAGGAGCTCAACAGGTGTCAGGGGATGGATGGCATGTCCCTCCCCTGATATGAGGTGATTCCCCCAGACTGCAGCAGCATGCCAACAAGCATTGTGAAGTAGGTCAGAACACTGATGCCGGACCTGCTCATAACTGCAGTTGTGCAGTCTGACATCATTGACCCTGTGGACTAGGTTGTTCCACAGGGTGGTCTGATCCTGCTGCTCATGGGTTGCACAGCCAAACAAGACAGGGTACTGCTGGATGAGATAGTTCAGCACTATGTCATTTACAGCTGTTGAATAAGCAGGGAGGCGTCCATGTGACATCTTGCCTGAAAGATATGAAGATGGAAACAGGTCTGAGCAACTCATACAACAAGGTTACCATAGTTCTTAATACACATCTCTGTCACCCCCCCCAATATATAAGTGACAACAAACTGTACACACAACTTAATAGGTATGGCTACAGCTTACCTACCAGTGAAACAGATATTGTATAGTACTACACTTTGTGCTATGTGTTTGTAGCCATGTTTCCTGTGTGGACACTATCATTGCTGGCCTGTTATGGACTATTCACCTGCATGCCATTGTCAGGGCCACTATGGTTCCATATATGCCTGTGGTATCCTTGCTATGTGATTGCTGCATATCTGACATTCTTTGTTATTGGGGATATCTATGCATGCTGTTGGACATGTTCCCGGATTGTGCAGACTGTTACTACCCACGTATGTTCTATAACAGTGACACAATAGCATGTTTAGGGGATATTTGCCAGCAGAACTACCTTTCCAAACTCATCTGGCCATGTTACAAGGCCACATCACATGTGGGACCCACCCTGGAGCCTCCTCATGTACTGGTCCAGCACTACCTTCAGATGGAACCACCTCAGGGGATGTTGTCCCCCCCTGGGGGCACACACAGACATGATCCTGTCCCCCGAGGTCAGGTCCAGGGTCTGTTCCATAGCAGGCTCCACAGAGACATGTAGGATGTGCTACATCACCTTGAGGCACCCAGTACACATTCACAGGGTCCACATGCTCCTTCTGCTCAGCATCCAGGCCAGGCACCTTCAGGGAAATGGACTGCCATTGGGAGTAGCAATGGGTGGGAGGCCTGTTCCCATTGTTTCCATATTGGGGCCCATGGGGCTTCCACATCACAGACCACACACACCATCCAGGGTGTTTACCCACCACATGTGTCATATACCACCCCTGTAGGCTGTCATCTATATCTACCAACCTGGACCACCTCCACAAATATACCTGCCATACTTCCCAATATTCTCATTCCCTACTTCACAGACAAGGGCATTGTGGTCCCAACAAGGGGTTCACATGTGACATACCCATCCATGTTGCACACACTTACAGCTGTATATATCTGTGTGTATCACTATGTGTGCTGTTCCCTCACACATAGCATGCAGCACTGTGGGCAATTTAGGGGACATGTATTTACATACATATATATGTGTGTGTGTGTGTGTGTGTGTGTGTGTGTGTGTGTGTGTGTGTGTGTGTGTGTGTGTGTGTGTGTGTGTGTGTGTGTGTGTTTGTATATATGTAGACATGTGCATATAGCTATATATCTATATATGTGTAGATATATATGATGTTGAATATATGTGTTCATATATATATATATATATATATATATATATATATATATATATATATATATATATATATATGAATATATATGTCTACATATGGGTATCTGTTTATCTGTGGACATACATGTATATATATATATATATATATATATATATATATATATATATATATATATATATATGTACACATATACATACCTATATATGAGGTACATTCAGACATCAGGTCCACAATCTCAAAACTCCTTCCTGCACAGCTGCACTGTTCTGCCTTGCTACAACACAGACAGGTGTCACATATGGACACAACCTAACATTAGGGAGGTATATATAGGGCCAGATTGCAGGTAACCCTATTACACCCCTATGGCATCTCAGCATGCTACAATACATGTTAACCTGAGTGTCCTGCAAGTGGTGGGCTATGAAACCCACATGTCCATCATTATGGCATTACTTCCACCATCAGCTATTGGCCACAGTAATATACATCCCTTCCATTACACATCACACACTATATTTTGTCAGTCGGTCTGCTCTACACAGTTGACGGGTATGGCCCACTACCCACAGACACAGACTGTAATGTCCATAGCAGTTGTTCAGCTGAAGATCATTACAACAGCAACACCCAATGGCACATGTTTATAATTCCACATCATCTATCCCAGTATTATGGACCAGGTACTAAAGTCAATTACATGTATATATTCTTCACATACTTGTTGTGGGGATGAGGTCTGTTGTGGATAGTATCCTTGTAGGAGGTAATTTTTTTTCATTCCTTAGCCTTCTTCCTTTGTTGTATTTTTTGATGTTGTTGCGGTGCAGAGCTGTTGTATGTTTTCAGTTTATTTTCTCTTTCACTTTATTTCTCTGCATCTCTCCCTCTCTCTCTCTCTCTCTCTCTCTCTCTCTCTCTCTCTCTCTCTCCCTATCTCCAGTAAATGGATTGAACTGCCTGAAATAGATTGCAGCATGGCTTTTGTGGGTGATGCACATGATCAGGTGATGGCCTCTGCACCAGTCAGTGTCCTCCATTTGCTACCTGCATGCAGCCTGCTGTGTAGTACTTCCAATTACCTCTGTCATGGCAACCCACTACTATAAATCCCTACATCATATGGGAGTGGTCCCTTTACCTTTCCTGCATGATGGACATCCTTCCTGTGTGTGGGCAGCAGTGTTACAGACAGCAGGTAGCAATACCTCTTACAAGAGGACTTGCACACTCAGTCCAGCTACATATATGTATGAGGTTCCAGAATTACAAATAGAGAGTGTAAGTACTGTATGCATTGTATAGAACCAGTGATACAGGGTTTGTGTGTACATACTAGTTTAACACAGACTGCAGTCCATCTGCATAGCTCTCATCTGTGTGCCTATCCACTTGATGGGCAGAGGTGTGCGTGTTATGTTTTGCCTGTCCAACTGAGAAAAAACGGCACACCAAACTAACGAAATCCTAAATACCAGGAGGGAGCAGACGACAGTAACACCGACAAGCAACAAAAAGTTGTAAGCCAAGCTCAATATTCTTTTCTGAGAAAAGAATATTGAGCTTGGCCTACAACTTGTTGTTGCTTGTCGGTGTTACTGTCATCTGCTCCCTCCTGGTATTTAGGATTTCGTTGTTTTGCCTGTCCACCACACAGATCTTGTGTTAGATATATCATTGGCTGTGTGTGTGTTGAGTGCTATCAGTACTTGGCTACATCCATTTGTGTTTCTGACTTCATATTCCTGACTAAGGGTATATTGCCGAGTATCCTGTAACACCAGCGACTTGCTTAGTGTATGACAACACTATTTCACATATGGGCCTGCGTTCCAGCCTCTGTCCTCCACCTATATACCAGGCGTTGTCCATATGACATGCTGTCAGGAGTTGTTATGTAGTGGCCTGTGAGTATGTCATGCTGCCATTCCTGCCATCAGTCCACTGCTGTTGTGGCCCCCACACATATTGTGGGGTTGGGTCTATATATGTGTGGGCTTCATCTGCACAATACATGTGTGCCCTTATGCAGTCCAGAGGCCAGTGTATGTAACAGTGATATATGGCCCTGTATGTCAGTCTATGGGGGGGGGGGGTGCACCATAACTAACCTAGGCTGTTACAACATGTCGGAGTATCAGGGGTAAGCTGCCTTAAGGTATCTGGATGTACATTACCATACAATTCACCTTGGGTAAATGCAGACTTACTGCTTCCTGCCATACAGACTGTTCTATTTGTCAGTGTGATTGTGATGGTTTCAGATATGCCTTGTTATGTAACAGATACATCCCATTGTGTCAACTGAGGACTTTACCCCCTAGGGATTGTGTACAGAGTATAGATAGAGGCTGCTGGACAATACATCTGCATTACTTACTGTTGATTGATTGTTATCCTGTGGCCCAGTCTGTCTTTACTGTTGTACTACTTGAAGGCCTTGGACTGGACAGCAGCATATGTAATTCTTTCCAGACTACTGTATTAATGTATCTGTTTGACAGTTACATTAATCTGTTTATATGCATTTCAGAGTCTAAACAGCTATATGACATGGCATATACAACTGTAATATTACACAAATAAAGCTTTCTCATGTATGCAAATCTTTGTGTGGTGTTATATTCTTTGACCTCTCTGTGGGTATATGTTGCAGGCAGCAATTGTCATTTGTATAGGTGACTCATACAGTGTCCATTTGGTAAGGTGGTAACTGTGGGCATACTGGCTGTTTCGTATGGTGTGCACCCTCTACATATCTCTGTGTGTGTATGTGTAGTTACATATATATGCATATATATATATATATATATATATATATATATATATATAGATATATATAGATATATATATATATATATATATATATATATATATATATAATAGATATATATACAAATATGTATCTGCATGCATGTGTCTGTGTATATGTATCTTAGGAATGTTTATTGCTTCCACATTGTACATTCCCTATGGTAGCCAGACTGTACTGCATGATATGTTATTGATACCAGCCTGACATCATACAGGTGGGTTGGATTACTGTTAACATCTTGTGCCTATGTTGTGTCAGGTCTTGGTTATGGGATTTGCAACAGTTGGTATTGTATTGCAGGGCAGACCTGTTTGGCTGTGGGGGTTGGGATATCAATATGTACAAGACATATCGGAAAACTAAAAAAAACAAACCAACTGATGAAAATGAAAAAGCCAAGGGAACATCCCACCAGCAAAAAGTCCTGCACAAATGCGATACAAGCACTGTAAAAATCCAGTAAGCAGTAGAAATGGAGCAACGATAACTTTGTAGTGTAACGTTAGAACTTTTATTTTAAACAAGCACTTTCGGAAGGCTTCGTATCCTTCCTTCCTCAGACAAAAACAAAGCACTAAGTTAACACAACCTCCCTATAAAATAGGGTAACAATTATTCCATTAACAATTTCCCAATTAAAATTAATCACATGCAAATTTCCTCAGAATTACTTAAAAAAAATATATGTTTAAAAACCGGCTTGTTTTAATGCACAATCGTTAGTAACATTTAAAAACATGGATCTTGCCCTATCTCCACTAAATACCTACAACCCTATCATGGACTTATCAACAATAAATGTGTCTAGATTAAACAATGTTTGTTAAAAACTCATTAAAGTTAAAAGACTGTGTATGTTAATTTTATATGCTCGGGTCAACTACTAATATGATCAAGACGTATGTTGCTTGGGTCCCCTCACCCCCATTAACAGTGCATATGGTCATATATGTATTTGTTATATTCTCTTTTATATCTAGAGATATACATCTGTATATACATACATATATATATATATATATATATATATATATATATATATATATATATATATAGATATATATATATATATATATATATATATATATACTTACATATATATATATTGCTGTAGATATATATATATATATATATATATATATATATATATATATACACACACAGAGAGACATATATATGTAGCCATATATATCTACGGATATCTATATCTATATATATATATATATATATATATATATATATATATATATATATATATATATTTAGTTGTAAATATATGTACACGACGCACACATACATCTACTTGTATAAATACATTTCCTGTACTGTCGAATGACTGTGCTGATATGTTTGTGAAAACATCAGGGTTATGTATATCTGACATGGCTTAGTGGTAAATCATTTTGGCTATGTTGTGCAGCATCCTGGGTTCGAGCCTTGCAGAGGCTGTTTATTTTGTTGCTGGGCAGAACAAGGGCCATTGGATACAGAGTGATTAAGGCACTTTTATGCAGTTGTAAGTGGGTTTGCATTGAGGTAAGCACTGCTAACTTCCAGTTTCAGTTTCTTATACTGATTTAGCTTATCAGTTGGTTAACCTGTATAGGCATTGCTTACCCCCATGCAAACATGATTAAACCTACTTATTGCTGCTTAAAAGTGCTTACTCGCACTTATACTCATGCTAATTTCTTTAAAAGAAAAGAAAAAAGGGCTGATAGGAAAGTGGTGAAAAAGGGGCACAAAAGGGGAAAGACAGTGGGGAAAATAGCTAGGGATGTGCAGGAAGGGTGTAGGGAAGGTCCATAGCTGCCCATTACTTCTACAGCAACAGCTGTGCATATAAACTGAATTTGGGGATAGATTTGGACACTCAAACCCTTGAGAGATGGTGAAGACAAGAATAATATGTTGTGTAGCCATTTAGACCAGATTGCCTGTGTCCAGTGGACACGTGTGCAAAATGGACAGCTATGTATAGGGTGAGATTTTTTTGGGGGGTACAGATTCCCCTTTTTTTTTCAGGTGAGAGTGGAATGCTGGGGAGGGATAATAGGTATATTTGGGGAGGGGTTGGGTAGGTTAACGGACAAGACAAACAAGACGCATACAGGGGTGGTATATGACACATCTCGGTGGTAAAAACCTAGATGGGGAGGGGTGTTGGGAAATCAGAAGCACATGAGCCCCCTAGTGGAAACAGTGGGACTGAGGTCCCCACCCATGGGCAGTCACCACTGCACCTTCACAGCCCCAAAAGTGGCTGTGCTGGTGGCTGAGTCGGACAGCCAGGCCGATCCTCTAGTCATGACACGCGGCCCTTGAGCTGGCATAGCAGATCTCCAAACTGCTGGTTGAGCTTGCTATGCACCATGACACGGACCTGCAAATGGGTGACAGGTTCCTGTCACCAACTGCTCCCAGAGGGGGGGCAAGCCCCATCCCCTGAGGCAGTTCCACCTGATGGTGGCGCAGGACCAATGGACAAGGAGGTCCTGGGTTGTGCCCCAGACATGCTGGTGCCCAGTGCCACGGCCAGCTGAGGTGGGACAGGTGGGTCCGCTGGGACCCACATTCCCATACATGCTATGTTGTTTATGTTTTATCAACATATGTGGGTTAGTAATAGTCAACACATTCCAGGATTAGGTATAACAGCATGCATAGATATTCCCATTAACCCAGATACCAGATATGGAACAGTTGCATAGCAAACAGAATACATGCATATATGGGACCACAGTGGTAATTACAACAGAATGCAGTTATATTGATGGCACCATGTCACTAATGTGGGAGGATTTCAACATAGCGCATGCATGGAAACAGTTTTAAATAATTATCGAACAATAGGACATATGTCCCAACATTACAGTTAAGTCAGCACATACCAATAGAGTTGGATATTTAGTTTATTGTTGCAGATATGGAGGGAGGAGAATGATGTCAATTAACAACTAGTATATTCCTGTAGTTCACATTATTTTCCTAGTCAGTGCTGTTATCTGTACCTTACAAGTATTAGTACACTACCCTATTGCCTTACTTTGGACAGTAGTATGGCTGTCGACAACTATATACATGAGCTGGTTTTACCTGCAGTTTACACCTCTTACCTGGTACACCTATGGTGGAATTGTTTGATAACACTAACTAACTGTTTCTGCACATACTCCTAGATTCCATTTTGATGTTATGCATATACCTGTTCATCTCTTTTTGCACAGACTCTGGGCATGTCTTGACAACATGCAGATGAACCAGGACATATTTAGACTATTGCCTTCTTAAACGTTTTGTGACTTACAACACTCTTATACAGGATTTCCTAGACAGTTATATTATGTAGCACAGTGTGGGTGACAGTGATGAGTGACACCTTATTATTCAGAGCAACTGCAACACTCATAATGCCATACATTACCAGAGAAAACAGTACCAGCACAGGGTATCAATCTTTTATTTCTAGGTACAGTGTTTATATCGTATGGACCTGTGGGATCAATGTTAGTTACCAGTACCTGAATGTTGCCACACAAATTACCAGATTCCACATTAGTATTATGCACGTACATCTCACTCTGTTACTGTACACACTGTGGTCACAGCTTGGCAATATGGGAGTGTAGATGGGACATACTTGGCTTATTACTCTCATAGCATTTTGGGGAGTTGCTAGAGTGACAGGTTTGCTCTTATAGATGTGTAACAATCAGTTGTATTTCTTGTTTGCTGCCTAAACATCTGGGATAATCCCACAGATTTCCCAGGAGGACAGGTTGACAGGCAGCAGATATGGGTCGATTTACTGGACATTTTGGACATATCTGTACAGTTGTGGGATATAATTCTGTATGCAGCCTACTACCACTCCCAGGATTCGAGTCATCGCTGTGTGTGCTAAAAATACAACAGTTCACATCTCAGTTGCATGGGCTATTTGGATTGTTGTCTGTCTTTTCACTGTTTTCTGTCTATGTCTCTCTCAGTTGTACTATGTGACCTCTTGGGATTACACCAGTCATATACAGGCATTCCTGCACAGTTTATTTATGTTCCACATTGTGGGTAACAGTGCTTAATACAACAGTACTATTAAGTGATTGCAAATCTACATTACCATATGATACCAGAGTAAACACATGCAGTCCAGCAGTTAGACCTTTATTGTCAGGCTACTATGCTTTTATTTACATACAACCTATATGGGACTCTTCCTGCCATATTCTCTGGTATATGCAGTACTTGCCTTAAACAATACAGGTTTTATACAGGCAATTAACTTACTACTACTTTTAGATTTATTTCCTGTGACAGTACATACAAGAGTATTACTAACCTGCCTCGCATTGCAACTGCTCCAAGTGGCATCCATGGGCCTCCTGGTTCGCAGCCCACTCACTTGCCACTGTGAAGGACATAAGAGGAATATTTAGCCATACCTATCCATAATATACATGAGCTGGTAATTATTAAACATGTAGTGGAGTGATACTTACACACGGCTGGGACCTCTCCTGTCCTCCTAGCCTCTTGGATCCACTGATCCAAGAAATCCCCCTTTCGCCATTTCAGGTTGATATAGTGATGCCTGACCTGCTCACCAGTTCAGGGTATGCCAGTGGCACCGGTAAGGTCATGGGCAAGATGGTCCCAGACTTCCGCTTTATATTGGGAACCCTGGTTCTGGCCCTACAACAGTCTCTGCTCATGGTCTTTCACAAGGAGTCCTGCCGTGACTCTGGACTCCTGGATGCCTCAGCACTGCGCCTGAAAGCGCACACCCTCTCCCATTCCAGACATAGTGCCTACAAGGGGAAGCTACAACCAGTTATGAGATGTATTCCCACCTGTTGGGTTTAAATAGGGCCGATTTCCCACACTTTGCCATGACTGGATGGTTTTGAAAAGGCTAAGCTATGGGCAAACCTGCTTACCTAAGGTTTGCATTGCTTAAAGGGGTATACCATACGGGCAAATTGAGTTATCTGGCCTACACATTGCTTACACCTAGTAAGCTGGGCTGTGCAATGTTTAGCATTGCTTAATTTTTAATTTGCATACTATTTGCTTTTCGACATTGATTTATTATTCATTACATGTTATATATGTGTTTGGTATCTTTGATTCATGTGTACATACACTGTATGGGGTCTTTGTGTTTATTAGCAGATATCAACACTTCAATACAATGACACCTCACATCTGGCCTTAATGCTGTACTCCAGTTCACATATTTATGTTATGTAGTAGGTTATACATACATAACACTGTATATAGATTAATTTAACATGTTCAGTTTGAATTTCCTATAGTGAGGATCTGTTTGGTGATACCTCAGTCTTTGTATTGCTTAGTGGTTAACCACTGTGACCATAGTGAACAGGGTCCTGGGTTCAATACCTGCAAAGGCTGTTTATTTTGTTTCTGGCCAGGACAACGGCTGTTGTATACAGAGTGATTAAAGCACTTGTAAGCAATTGTAAGCAGGTTTGCTTCAATATTGCTTAACCTGTGTGCGCATTGCTTACCCCTGCACAAATGGGCTTAAACTCACTTACTAGTGCTTAAATATGCTTACTCCAGCTTACTACTGTTTAATAGTGCTTCTACTTGCCTACTTGTGCTTACCCCTGCTTACCACTGCACTAATTTAGACAGTAATGTCTAATTATTCTTGGGAAGGTGATGGATTTGGAAACTGCATGGAGTTATAATTCATTACACATTTTACCTTCCATTTGTATCCCTGATTCCTGTGTACATATACTGTATTGGGGCACTTGTGATTATCTGTGGACTTTGCAACATTATGACACTGACACCTCACATCTGCATTTAGTGCAGTACTCCAGTTCACAGATATATGATATTTAGTAGGTTATGCAACTAAAAATATCGGTCATAAAGTGATTTGACATGGAAAATGGAATGTACTGGAGTGGAACTCAAACCGGAAATGACTGCTCGTAAGGGGAATGCTCTGCCCACTACACTATTGCATTGCTGTACTGCTTAATTTGCATATATCTTGCTTTTTATTCTGTTGTGCCATTTAAGCAGCATTAACCGTAGCTAAGTGATGGGCAAGCCCATGCATCTACGATTAAATTTAATGTTTCATAGCCTTCATTAATATGCATGGCACTCTGCCATCCTGCTCCTAAATGGCTGCTTCCATGTAGGATTAAGTTAGTCCTGCATGGAAGGATAGTGAATCCATGGGGTAATTATGATTCAATGGGAGAGTTTGATAAAATAAATTAAAGAAATATATCTTATGTGGAGGATGTATAGATTACCATTCAGGAAAAAAGGTTTATGTAGTGAATTTACTATTAATGACAAAAAATAGAGTATATGTCAGATGTTTATGTGACTCCAGTAAAATATGAAAAGAAAGTTGTGCAATTGATGTTTTCTTTCATATGGAGTGCAGTATTAAACACAGTGAGAAGAGGTGTGGTGTATATGATTGTAGATGAAAGGAGATTGAATTGGGGTTACTAAAGC
The DNA here is from genome assembly GCF_019279795.1 of Protopterus annectens. Lineage (NCBI taxonomy): Eukaryota > Metazoa > Chordata > Ceratodontiformes > Protopteridae > Protopterus > Protopterus annectens. The sequence continues at coordinate 321,952,721 of NC_056734.1, read as the reverse complement.
CAATTTATTCTGCTTCTTTAAACTTGTATAACATATTAAATAGGTAAAGGGAGAGAATGAGAAATTAATAGTGAAAATGTTGAAATATAAGTGCAAAATATTCTGTGAAATGATGAAAATAAGAAAAAGAAAAAAGAATATGTAAATGAAGAAATTAAAAAAAAACATAACATCAAAAATAACGTGGAAAATAAAAATTGATGATATGAAGAAAGACAAAAGCTTGCAGTATAATACTTTAACAAAGAAATATTATTATGTAAATCCATGGGAAAATTTACCAGAGGAAATGATCAGAGCCATTAAAGTTAGGAAAAAGTGGTGTACCAAGATAATAACGTGTCAGAATTTCCTATGGAGGCAGACGATGAATAAGCCACCAGTAAAGGGGAATAAGTTATATAAACAGAAAGTTGAAAGAGTATGTTGAGAATATTAATTACTTAAGCAATAAAGATATGACTATGATTGTGTATGATTATTATAAGAATAAGAAGAAAGAATTAGAAGGGCAGATATGAATATATTTTACATAATATGGCATAATTGGAATGAAAGATTTGTTTAATGGGAAATGCATTTTGGCAGATACATTGTGAATAATCATATTATGGCTTTGACAGAAGGAGTAGTGGTCAGGTATGGCAGAATAACAGAGGATATTATATAAAAAATCAATAGTAAGAAATAGTAAAGAACAGAAATGCATACGTGCCTGTAAATATGTACATTTTATAAACATGTAAATAAGTTTTATGGTTTGTGAAATAAAGGGTCATTGTTTTCGATACATGCCATATGATCTTTTATATTTGCTTGAGCTACCACCAGCTCAAGCAAATGGGACCTCGGTTTAACATCTTCTCTGAAGGATGACACACTCAGAAGTGTAACATCCCCTTCTGCTTATCCTGCCTTAGTTCCCAACAGAAAACTGCAAACACAAATTCTTGGATATCTCTATTATTAAATGCGTAGATTTTCAGGGTTTCATAAATCGTACAGATTTATAGATTATGTAGATTTAGGACAGCATGTTGTGAAGTTCATTGCACCTACTTCTGATTAAGGTACAGCCTGCTTTAAAACCAGCTTTAAACCATTGGCATTATTAACACTTGATCAAATAGTGTTTTTAAAAGATGTAATCAATTTATATTATTTTGCTTCTATTAAACTAACAGCATCTTCTCCTCTAAGAGATTTAAAAACTAATACCAAACATCTAAACTGAAAATATTGTTTCCCACCTTTATCAATAACATGTTTGGGCCAAGAATATTGATGTCTGTTTTACTAAAGCAAGACATATGGTCCAGTATTCTTCCTATTAATTTACTATATCCTTTCCATATATATTATTAATTTAACAGAAGCCAAACAATATTAAAATATCAAAGATATATAGGTTGACAAATATGTGTTTGCGTTTATAGATAGAAATAAATAATTTTAAAGTTGCTTTTTTAAGAAGACAGTTGTTTTATTGGATATTTAAATCAGTGCATACTCTCTCTGTGTTTTAGTTACTTTGTAAAGCCTATGAAGATACACAAACAGGCTTAAAAATTTTATCTAGTAAAATATGTGGTTCTGGGCACTCTTGTTCTATGTGATTCTTTTTTAAGATTTGAAGTGTATTTGCCTAGATTTGCTTGCAGCTACATGAAAATGGGGTTCTTAATAACTGTTGAGAAAATGTTTTCCAAATCTTTTAATAAGCATCATTGCTGTTTAGATAAATTATAAAATATTTTTCTTAAATTAATTAAAATATCCAATATTTGCATCTATATTACATAATCAAACTTTTAAAAGTTTGAACGTCATATGGTCGGCACCATATGATCGAACTTGTAATAAAAAAAATAAACCAAAGAAAATCCCTACCTGAATGGCTTAAGCAAGGAGGCAAGCCCCCCTGTGCCCCCCCCCCACTATTTAAATATAAGAACTCCGAGATCGCACTACAGGGCAGAAAAGGGAAATTTTCCCATTCTGCACTGTACTCAAATCTCCGTTGAAACGTTCAAACTTTTAAAAGTTCGATCACATGGTGTCGACCATATGACGTTCACACTTTTAAGAGTTCGACAACATGATATAGACCACAATATTTTGCTATGCCATAAAATATGCTAACAACATTGTTAGTGACAGGTGGAATAAAATTAGACATCATTTGTGGACAAAATCAGTTAATATGTTTGCATTTCATTTTCCCCTGTATCACATCCATAAAAGATAACTAACAAATCATTCAAATCCACACAGTCACTAATGCTATCATTGTATGCTGATTACAATTGTTATTATTATTGTTATTGTTATTATTATTATTAACAAATGAATAAAACATTTTAAAATCCATCAAACCTCACTTGTCATGTCTTCTTGTAACCCAGTCACAAATAAGTATGTTGCTGCTCCATAAATGATTTTGGTATGCCCCAAACATATGAGATTAATCTTTATAATGATCAGTTATTCTCAGACTATAAACAAGTTAATCTTTTTTACTGCACCAAATTATATTTAATCTGTATTTAATAACATGATGTAGACTACTGTGTATTCATTCATTGGGCTTCTTTTTTGGGTTTCTTTGTAAAGTTTGTCTGTAACCTTTTATTGCCTTGTACAAGTTAAACACTTTTTATTTTCCATTTATTCAAGCCATTTACCCATCTTTATGTGCAATCACTCCAGAAATCCCTTCTTCTATTATAATTATATTTGTTCCTTTCTCATTTAAATTAACATCATTTGTACTACTTAAAGACATTATCACTTAATCTGGGCTGATTTATTCTTGGCCAAAGGTCCCACTTACTACAGCTATGGTTGCCACCTATCAGGAAATTTTCCTCATAGACAATGAGGCTCTCAGGAAATCTGGAAATTATGGTCTCTGTCAGGAATTTCAGTTTTGGTGAGTACTTGTCAGGTATTTTGAGACATTCTGAGAGATAACATATTTCTGAAGTATATTTCACAAAATGTTTTCTATATGACTTGTGTTCCCTATTTGCATGTTAATTAGTTTATCAGAATAATCTTTCGTTTGCTTTAACTGCTACCCTGGGTGCTATGAAATATGACCATTAGCACGCAGTTATTCTAAGTAAATGTTTTCTTTTCATGATGTCTCTAAGAAAAAAGAGGTACACAAAAGTCTGAGCAGTCTGTTGCATAAAAGTGAAGCAATGGATCTGCCCTCATTTAAAATGTATGTTTTCTGACAAAAAATTATATATTTTTTATCTCTAATATAAATAATATTGTAGAAATTAATAACTATTGGATTCAGGAAAACTGTAAAATAAACATCGCAGGAAACAATATTCATTATTTTTCCTCCCCTCATTTATTCAGCATGATTTTTAGACTCTCAGTGCTTATCTATTGTACTTTTTTTAATAAACAAACAATATTGCAAATATTTGACATGCACAGATGTTTATGCATTTGTTCATCTGTTACATTTAGCATATTAGACAATTTCTTCAAAAATGTACATTTACTTATTGAAATGGATGGAGCAATGTGAGGAGCAAAGGATCTGGTTTTTGTCAGGTTTTTGCCTCTTCAAATGGTGTCAACCCTAAATACAACTACAGATTTATTTTTTGGGAGCAAAGCACTCACTTCCTCATGCCCTCTGTTTTCTGTGCCAGGCAGTCCATCTAGATATATAATTAATCCCATGGTCCCTGTGTTATGAGGTTAAGAAGAAATCTGCTTAAAAGGGACTCCCATTTCTATCTATTAACTTCTTGTTTGAGAAAGGTAATGTCTATTTATAATTTTTGTGTAATTTCTTTAAAGAATCATTCTTAGGCATTACTTCAGCAGTTTTTTCCCCTAGTGCTGTCCAACCTGGTTAGCAAAGTAAATGAAAAATGCACAAACAAATCAAAGGGTATTATTCATTTGCTTACTTTCAGCCTAAGGTGCTTTTTTGATTGAGCTTTCACAAATACATGTTTTTGCATAAAGAAGAACATTAAAAAATTCTAGAATAGTTTATTGCCCATGAACATCCCCCCAACCCACAAGAGAGCATTGCAACACCACATCTTCATGCTAAATATTATGATTGGGTGTCATGGCATTTAGAAGAAGTCAGTTTTTTTGAACACATTTCTAAATTGGCACATTCCATCACATTTTTCATTTGTCAAGTTTGGCTGTAGCTGACTGTTGTTTTGTTGACTACAGATGTTAATGGGGGTCTCACTTTGTTCATAGTTGTGTCAGCACTGAGTATATCTAAACAAAGGAGGATGAGAGTGAGCCTAGAATAAAAGTGCTTGTTAATAAGTTCCTGTTAATTTGTTAATGTCTCTAGTTTGAGTGATATCAGATTCTGCTTTATTATGCATAGACAGGCTTTTTGTTAACAAAGAACACTCAAAAACATAATGGCAATTTCTGATACTTTGTCGAATATGATACTTTTATTGCACTAATCATTGCTTATGATTTCATTATGTTATATATTGTGTTTGCAATTGTTTGTGCTCAACATTATATTCGATTGTTTCTACATGTGTTTCAGTGGTTGGTCTATTTGCATTACTTTTCTTAATTTCAAGAATCATTTACTGAACAAATTACTCACTCTGTTTTCTCCACTTATGGGAAGTCTTTTCCTGCAATACTACATTCCAGCAATAATAGCCTACATCATGTCCTGGAGTTAGAAAATAGTTAAACGAAGTACTTCTAATTAAAATGCAACTTTTCTTCATACTTTCCAGTTCACAGACATTATGGGCATAGAAGTCTATAGCCACATAAATTGTGTGCAACAGAGAGATATTTGGATATATTTATAATTGGAAGAATCAGTCTTGTGTTATGACTGTGGTGGTGGTGCTGCGGTAGCATTGTCACCCCATAGCAAGACGTTGTCCTGTTCGATTCTCAGCTAGAGCGTCTTCTGTGTGGAGGCATACGTGAATGGGGTGTGTCTTCATTGAAGGTTGTGCGTCAGGGCTGGTAACCCGGTACGTAAAAATCCACTACCAATCATTAGTGGACCGGAGTTCCGCTGTGGTGTCCCCTAACCGGGAAAAGCCGAAAGACACAAACAAAGTCTTCTGTTATGACATGTTTAAAAAGCTGGACTCAGTTTTTTTAAATATCATACTACTGCATAGTACCAGATCTATACAAAAATAAGTATTTTCATCAGTGATTGATTTTTCACAAAATATTTCAGTATAATCCACTCCTGTGGCATATGGGGATAAAGCCCTGCCTACAGACCAGCTGACCTTGGTCTGATTAATGGCTGAGGCAATGTTAGGTGTTACTATCTCTGATGGGAAGCTGGTTCTGTGGGAGTCTCCTGCAATGATCCCATTGTGGAGACATGGTGAAACACTGCACTTCCCCATTACACATACTCCTCTCAGATCCTACCATGAAAATCAAGAAGGAGAAGGAAGTAATGGGGTAGGTCAAAATGAAATACCTCTGTGGATGCTGATGGCCAGATCTCTAGGAAATTCTTAAGATCCATGATTGCCCCAGAACTACCAGTAGAAGTCCACTGTAGGGTTAGGAGGTGGCTGGTAGACCTGGTGATAGATGTGGGGGCACTAGGTGGGGAACAGTAGGATGATGCAGAGGGGAGAAAAAAACTCCCTCCTAAACAAATAGTTCAGTAGAAAGTGTTTAGAAATCTAACTATACAAATTTATCAAAGGAACAGTTTCCAAAGCCTGTATAAAATGGTTCATGCTTTCTTCATGAACCTGAAATGCCTGTTTTAATTCCTCATTGAGGAGTAGCCAAAGGTTGTGTTCCTCTCACTTTCTAAGCCATTCAATAGCTTCTAATGTCTTTCAGTTCTCAGTGGGATATACAACTTTCAGAAACATTAGACAATTCTCCACCATTAATAGTCACCAAAGGGTGCTTTGGCTAAGATAACAAACAAGTTAGTGGTCATTTCTGTCATGTATCTTTATTTGTGATATGATGTAACTGTGTTGATGATGTCATAAGTGATCTGCCTACTAATCTTTTCTTGTTTGTGTTACAGTGAATGACTGTAATCTTTTTGCAATAGTATGTTTATTGAAACTTTGTGATCATTCAGCATTCTTTGTTCTGCAGATTGTATTTTATTTTGATGTCTGTTATCATATCACTGTCATTTTGTATAGTTTCATCATTCTCATATTTTCCTGTTGTTAGCAGTATTTGTATTGTACTCTGTCTTACTTTCATTATATGTGAAACTGTTTTGATTTACTGCTCATTTGTGCTTGTTTCTGTCATGTTATTTAGACTGCTTTTGGCCATGAGAATTCTTCATCTTGCGAAATGAGTTGCCTCCCTCTACCTTGCACTTGTGTGTATACAGAGGATACAGTCTTTAATGAAGGCGTTTCATCTACAGGATCTGAATCAAGTGCCACAGCTCGTCCTTTTATTAGTTTTATGCATTTTGTGTCTTTATCTATCTCCTGTTAAGTTACTTGTTTTCTGTGTTATAACCTTCTTGTAATATTTCAATAAAAACAAAACCTCCAGGTGGGAACCAGTGAAGTTTTTTGGATCCAGGTGGTGACTTGATCTGAAACTAGCCTCCATTCTTTTTAAGCAGTCCAATTGTTCCTATTGGTTTTGTATTGGAGCAGAGCTGGTGGTTCTTTGTAATGAACCTGTAGGAAGCTAAGTATTGGTCAAGGTCACAACAAGCTGGATGACCTGCCAATAAATAAAGCACAAGGACTGGAGAACGTTCAGGGTAGAAAAGTAATTTTACTTAACTTAATTATGTTAGCTTAGGCAGATGAGTGCTTTCTGAGTTACAACCAATATTCAATTTGCTTTTATTTTGAAAAAGTGTTTTTTTTTTCAAGATAAAAACAGCTCGAGTATTGGTTGTAACTCAGAAAGTGTTCATCTACCTAAGCTAACTTAATTAAATTAAATAAAATGACTCTTCTACACTGAATCTTCTCCAGTCATCATGGCTGCCTCCTACTGATCCTGCAGGTAACCATGGGTTTTGTTTTTATTGTTTATTATCTCCATTACCATTAGGTAGGGTGGATGCCAGTATGTCACTATAAATCAAGGCTAGGAGAGCACGGTCTTCTTGCTTTTTCAGGTTGTTGCAATATCTTTGTTGTGTGTGCTGTATAGCTAACAATTCTCTATTTCCTCTACCTCTTTCTCTTTCCTCCCTAATCACCTAAGCTACACTTTTCTTATAATCTCCATCTCTCAATATGAACACCATCTCTCATACTAAGACATCTCTCAATTTCCCCTCACTGTCTCTAATCATATAATTTTGTGTATCTCTTTAAAATGTATTATTATAATTGTCTTAGGTCTCACTTACCACATACTACACTATGTAACAAACAATATAACTATTGCGTTTTTCCTCACATTTTCTCTAACTCACATTGTTGTTTTTCATTGCACTTTACTATGAAACATATGTTCAATGTTTTATTCTCATTACATCTTTTTTTCACTCATCTTGTGTAATCAAATAAGACGATGAGGCTTGGGTGTTTAAGTAGTTTATTACACACAAACACATCAAGATGGATGACTGGAATATTAAACTTAAATGAGCTAAGTGACTGGCTGCTACACACATACATGCTTTCATTCCGGCTGCTCACTCAAAATGGCACTCTTGCTTGCACATGCTCAGTACTTATATTCATGTGCCCATGGATGGGAATGGCTCTTAAAGGTACAACACATACTCTGATGTACATCGTCCCTCTTTGATTATTCTATTCTGCAATAAAAATGACAATTGCATAACCATGCAAATTATACAGATATATACAAACAATAGAAATCATGTCCAGGTTGCCATGTATTTGAGATTAGGTCTTGAGATATGAACTGACCTTGTAATATAATAATTAGAACTGGGTTTTGCAACAGGGACAGTCACTGGGGAATGTTCTTCTTCAGGATTTTCAGGGATACTTTCAGGAACAGGAACAGATGACGAAATGTTCTCTGGAACAGGAACATTGGACAAATCACTCTGAAAATTAGAGTCTCTATTATAGGCAAGATGCTGTAACACTGGTTCAGACACCGGTAGCAAATGTTTCCAATTCTGCCTGAATTCCATCCCTTGTGACTCAATGATGTACGATCTCACACAAATGTTTCACAAGTCCTATTTGGTCAAATCCTTTTGCTGTCTGCATCCTCAATATCTTTCCTTCTTTAAATGGATTCAGAGGCTTGCTGGTTTTACCATAGTATGACGTTTAGGACAAGCACTTCTTTAGGAGTTGAGCTTTTACTACTTTGTTGTTTTTAGCATTCGGAATCAACAAATTTCTACTAACTGGTAGTGTGGCTCCGGTTTGTCTCACCATTAATCTCTGGGCAAGTGAACCAAGTACATTGTCGTGTGGAATGTTTCTGAGATTAAGCATATCAAGAAAAACATCAGTATTGTCAATGTGGACTTCTCCAACCACTGTTTTGCACTTTGAACTGCATGTTCCGCCATGCTCTTCGATTGTGAGCATTCAGGATTACTAGTAACATAAAGTCCCATGTTTCAGCAAATCTTTTAAACTGATGACTTGTAAACTGTGCATCACTATCAGACATGACTGTGTGCAGACTACCATGGACAGAAAAATGCCTCTTCAACTTAATAATGACAGTGCTAGACATAAGACTAGGAAGTAAGTCAATCTTTTTTTTCACATAATTTTTATTGAATTTTATAAATACAGATGTAACAAAACTATTAAACAATGAAAATAAACCTATGTATACAGTGTCCATAACAGATATGCTTTTGTCAATACATTCACATTTTATCTAACAATTTTTTAAGTTTTAACCAAGTCAGTTGTTTATGTGTCATTCTTGAAGTTCTTGAAGTTATAGTCAACAATCGTCTATTACATACAATTTTGGCCAATGATATAAATTACACAAATTAAATAATTGTTTTACTCTTCCAATTTGAGGTAATAGTTGTTCTTGCTATTGCAAGGAGACAGCAGAGAAGGTGCACTTGTGTACCTGGAATGTACGCTGGTATCAGAGTATTAAATAGTAGCAGTCAGTTACTTCACATTTATCTGACCACAACACTTTTATAAAAGATTTAAATTCCAGCCAAAAACGGATTACAGTTTTACATTCTATAAACATATTCACCCAGTCTGCACATACTGTTTCTTCACATTTCTAGCTTTCAGATATTTCATTTCCCGACATCAGTGCCACTTTAAGAGGAGTAAAGAAACTTTTGTGAATGAATTTCCATGTGTAGATTTTCCAAAAGGGAGATGATGTAGTATTACTACCTGAATTAAGTATTGCTTTCTCCTTTTCTGAAAAACTGAATTTATTAACCTTTTCTGCGTAATTCCATAAAGATTCATCTGGGATTTGTATGTCTGTTCGTAATGCCTTATATAGTCTTGACACTGAAAACCCATCATTATTGCATAATGTATTAATTTCACAAAAAAATTATAGAATTGAGGGTCTAGATGTGGATTTCACTATTTGATTTATTTTGAAGTCATTTACTATATACTCTCTGAATGTCTGTATATTTAGCCAATTGTTTTGATTTATGTTATATCTTGCTTTGAGAGAAGTGGGCTCCTGTATATAATTCATAATCTTCTTTCGGCTGTCCCCATTAGGGGTCACCACAGTGGATCATCTGTTTCCATTTCTTCCTGTCCTCTGCATCATGCTCTTTCACACCAACTTCCTGCATATCCTCTCTCACCACATCCATAAACCTTATCTTAGGCCTTTCTCTTTTCCTCTTACCTGGCAGCCCCATCCTTAGCATCCTTTTCCCAATATACTCAGCATCCCTCCTCAGCACATGTCCAAACCAATGCAATCTCTCCTCTCTTGCTTTGTCTCCAAACTGTCCAACCTGAGCTGACCCTCTAATATACTGATTCCTAATCTTGCGCATCCTAGTCACACCCAGTGCAAATCTTAACATCTTTAACTCTGCCACATCCAGCTCTGACTCCTGCCTTTTTGTCAATGCCACTGTCTCCAACTCATATAACATAGCTGGTCTCACAACCCTCTTGTAGACCTTCCCTTTCACTCTTACTGGTACCCGTCTGTGACAAATCACTCCTGACACTCTTCTCCACTCATTCCACCCTGTCTGTACTCTCTTCTTCACCTCTCTTCCACACTCACCATTACTATGAACTGTTGATCCCAAGTACTTAAACTCATCCACCTTTACCAACTCTAGTCCCTGCATCCTCACCATTCCTCTACCCTCCCTCTCATTTACACACATATATTCTGTTTTAGCCCTGCTGACTTTCATTCCTCTCCTCTCTAAAGCATATCTCCACCTCTTCAGGGTCTCCTCAACCTGGTCCCTACTCTCACTACATATCACAATGTCATCTACAAGCATCATAGTCTATGGGGCCTCCTGTCTGATCTCAACTGTCAACCTGTCCATCACCACTGCAAATAAGAAAAGGCTCAGAGCTGATCCTTGATGTAATCCCACCTCCACCTTAAATGTATCTGTCACTCCCACCGCAGTCCTCACCAATGTCACACTACCCTTGTACATATCCTGTACCACTCTTACATACTTCTCTGCCACTCCCGGCTTCCTCATACAATACCACAACTCCTCTCTAGGCACCCTGTCATATGCTTTCTCTAAGTCCACAAAGACACAATACAACTCCTTGTGACCTTCTCTGTATTTCTCCAACAGCACTCTCAGAGCAAACATTGCATCTGTAGTGCTCTTTCCTGGCATGAAACCATACTGCTGATCACTAATCATCTCCTCCCTTCTTAACCTAGCTTCCACTACTCTTTCCCATAAATTCAAGCTGTGACTGATCAATTTTATCCCTCTGTAGTTACTGCAGCTTGGCACATCACCCTTATTCTTAAAGATAAGTACCAAAGCACTTTTTCTCCACTCCTCAGGCATCCTCTGACTTTCCAAAATTTCATTAAACAATCTGGTTAAAAATTCCACTGCCATTTCTCCTAAGCACCTCCATGCTTCCACTGGTATGTCATCTCAGCTAACAGCCTTTCCAGTCTTCATCCTCTTCATAGCTGTCCTTACTTCCTTCTTGCTAATCTAATCTGTTTCACTTCCTGATTCACTATCTCCACATCACCCAACCTTCTCTCTCTCTCATTCTCTTCATTCATCAGCCCTTCAAAATACTCTTTCCATCTACTCAACACACTTGCCTCACTTGTGAGCATGTTTCCCTCACTATCCTTTATCACCCTTACCTGCTGCACATCTTTCCCAGCTCTGTCCCTCAGTCTAGCCCATCGGTACAGGCCCTTTTCTCCCTCTTTAGTGTCCAATCTCTCATACAGCTCTCCATATGCCTTATCCTTAGCCTTTGCCACCTCTCTTTTTGCCATGTGCCTCATCTCTTTATACTCATGTCTACTTTCTTCATCTCTTTGGCAATCCCTCTTCTCCTTCACCAGGCTCTTCCTCTGTATACTCTCCTGTACTTCCTCATTCCACCACCAGGTCTCCTTGTCCTCCTTCCTCTGTCCAGATGTCACACCAAGCACCTTTCTGGTAGTCTCCCTTACTAGCTCTGCTGTAGTTACCCAGCTATTCGGTAACTCTTATCTGCCTCCCAGTGCCTGTCTTAACTCTTCCCTGAACTCCACCTCACAATCACCCTTTTTTAACTTCCGCCATTTAATCCTTGGCATTGCTTTCACACTCCTCCTCCTCTTCTTTATCACCAACGTCATCCTACAGACCACCATTCTATGCTGCTTAACTATACTTTCCCCTGTCACCACTTTACAGTCTCCAATCTCCTTCAGACTGGCCCTCCACTCTTGTACGTCACCCTATGCTCCTCCCTCTTCTTAAAATACGTATTCACCACAGCCAAGTCCATCCTTTTCACAAAATCCACAATCATCTGACATTCTGCATTCCCCTCCTTAACACCATACCTACTCATCACTTCCTCATCCCCTCTGTTCACTTCACCAATATGCCCATTGAAGTCCGCTCCAATCCCTAGTCTCTCCTGTATATAATTGGAGTCAAGAAATTAATACCAGAATACTAATCCATTTTTTTCATTTCTTGTATTTTTTCCATGTTGTAAGAGTCCAAATATTTGTTTGCAAATGCTATAGGCAACATTAAAAATAAAAGGTCTATCATCTTGCAATCTTTTTTCATTTTTTTAAAGTTCTTTGCTATGTAGTCAACAAAGACAGAGAAATTTTCTTTTTTACTTATATTATAGCAAAAGTTTTTTATGACCAGATAAACTTTTTCTGCTTCAGAAAATACATCAGTGTTTATTGTTTCCCCACTATTATCTATTAATATTATTTTATGTAGATTTTTCCAATTAGATGTGTACTTATAATTTAGCCATTGACTTATGATGTTAAGAATGATTGATTCTGCATATAGTTCTAAGTGTGGAAAAGCTATTCCACCCTCTTCCCAATTTCTGTAATGCCATGCATGACTTTCTTGTTTTTTTCAGAAACTAGAGGAATTTAACCAATAAAGAGTTAAGTTGCTTCATTAATTTTTTGGAAGGAGAAGCTATTATGGTTTTGAAGATACACATAATGTTAGGCAATATAATCATTTTAACTAAGGTTAACCTTTCCTCCATGGTAAAGAACATTTTGTTCCATTTGTTTAAGTGGTCCTTGACAGTGTTTATTAACATTGTGTAATTTATTTGTATAGTATCTTTCCAATTTGTTTATATATATATATATATATATATATATATATATATATACATACACACACACACACACACACACATATATATATATATCTATATCTATATCTATATATATATATATATATATATATATATATATATATATATATATATATATATATATATATATATATATATATATATATATATATATATCTCCCCTAAATATTTAAACATAGTATTCACCCAGTTAAAATTATTATATTTTTTCAGGATAGAGTTTGTTTTTTTATTCAGCAAAATAGTTTCAGTTTTGTTACGATTAAAATTTAGGCCAGAAGTCTTTTCAAAATTGTGTAGAGATTTTATAATGTGTTCAATTGAAGTGTCTATGTCCCCAATTGTTAATAAAATATCATCAGCAAAAAGGTGAATTTTGGAATTATAGTTTGCATTAATGTGAAAGCTACTTTCTTGTCATTAGTTTTTATATAATTAGCCAAGGGTTCTACAGATATAGCAAATAATAAGGGAGATAGAGGACACCCTTGCTTGGTGCCTTTCAATATTTTAAGTGGTCCTGATAAAAAAGCTCCAATTTTAATATGTAATATAGAAGTGGTATATAATTTGCTTAACAGTTTTCTAAAATCTAAAGAAAATGTATATTTCTAATACTTTAAATAAATACGCCCAACTTATAGAATCAAAAGCTTTATCCAGATCAAAACTAATGATTGTTAATTCCTTTTTTTTGTTTGCATAGTCTATTAAGGTTAGAAGTCTAATAGGTCCATAGGTCCATAGGTGTGTACTAGGCTAATGGCCCTGGGGCCTTTACAAGCCTAGCCATCGAATTACCCTGGCATTGTGCCACCCAACCTCTGTATAAAATGTTAAACCAAGTCCCCATCTGCCTGAGGTAATGGGAACTTGGTTGGGTGTGAGTAAAACCCAAATCACGTTCCAAAGATGCAAGATTTTTCTTAACTTCTTTTAAAAATTCTAACGTAATACACACAGTATTGCAAACAAATACGCCTGTGCACAATATTCAGTTAATTGTGTTTTTGATAACAACATATTGCAAACTCTAGGAATAAATTGTTACAAGCACATTTTGGTACATTTACCTTTTCTGTTTTATTTATATTTATGAATGTTTTATTGACTGGATTGCCCTAAAGGCTTCTGCCATTTTCCTTCTTCTTGGGTATTGATTCTGTACGAAATATTCAAGACTGCATCAATAAAAGTGCATGCAAACTGACATTTCTGCATCAAGGTGACTCAATAATAAATCTAATGTAATATCAAACACATCAATTTTAAACATAAAATGTAAAAGATAGAAAATACATATACACACGATATAGAAAAACAATAATAGTATATGTTTAATATGTACATCACAATTTTACATGTAACGCTTACAAATGTTATTTTCAAATCAGGTTTCCTAACTTGGGCCAAAATATATAACTGACATTGCTGCCTTTACTTCTCACAGTTAATGTTTCCAGCTTTTTGTTATACTCAGTAATAATACATAAAATCATTAAAAGGGGAGGAGATGAACTGATTCAGTCTCTTATTATAACTTCCCTGGATACTGCCGAAATATTGCATAACAAAGATCTCTGTTCTAAATTAAAACATGGAGATACCGAGGCACTGAATGAAACCACCCAATTAGACATGTAAAAATTATCTGATTAAAGAGACTTCTACAAAAATGTATAGCTTGCCAAAACCAAGCTGACATCATTGTTTTCATTGCAATTCCAAATACAGAAAGTACAGTTGTGTAAGTTGAACTTACCATAACAACAGATGTTCAAATGATCACTGTTGCAGTAACCTTTGATATATGGGCTATATCCTGCCAAGGATATAACAGCTGGTCAGCTTCCAAAGCTTCAAGGCACCTTACACATGCACAAACTGTCAAGCAGTTTGAGCTGAGCTGACTAAAAGACAAGTTTGGGTACGGAGCCCTTCACAGCTTTCCTGCTAGAAGAGAGATGGAGGTTGATCCCTGAAATTACAGTGCTAGGAACAACAAAAAAATAAGTGTTCACACCCTTGCATAAAAAGACACACCAAAAAAGTGACATTATATTGGACCTTTCTGTGTGAGATAAATCCTGTTTGATCATCTGTTATTATTTATGGTAAAAAGTGATCTAATCTACCTGCCAGAACTGATGTAAAAATCTTGAGGTCCACATTTAAAAGAGAAATAGGGTGATAAGAAGTCACTAAATTAGGGTCTTTGTCATGCTTTAGGATGGGTGAAATCATGGCATATTTCCATGAAGGGAAAACACTGTCATTATTTCTGAATTCTTCAAGAGCATCAATTAAAATCCTTAGAGTGTCATCTGGAAGTATCTTATATACTTCTCCTATTAGTCCATCAAGACTGGAGCCTTATTGTTCTTAATGTTTTGTATTCTTTCTTTTAGTTCCTTTAATGATATTGGTTTAAGTAGGCTAGTGTTTTGTTCCTTTGTTTATTTTTTCATTATGTTGTCTTTCAAGAATTCATCCTTTACAGTGTTGTCAATATTATTTGAATTGGTGTTATTTACCGTTTCATGAAATGTTCTAAAGGCCTCTAATATTTCTTTTAGATCAGTTATATGTTTAGGTTTCTTCTTGGAATTATCTATAATTTCTTTAATGTGATTGGCATTTGTCAAGCTTTTAGATTTAACTGCAAGTCTATGCATATTTCTGGGATTGGTTGAATAAGTTTGTAGTTTTATTCTCTCTAGATTTATTGCTACTTTGTGGTTCAAAATCTCAGTGTACGTCATGTTTGGTTGTTTTATTTCAGTAATTCTAGCAGCATCATTCATGTCTAAGCTCTTTTTTAATATATCTATTTTTGATTGTATTCTTATTAACTCCTTGTCCCATTCCTTCCTTTTGTTTAAATACCAACATTTAATTTTACCATATAAATATGATTTTAATTTATCCCAAAGTATAATTCTAGAAGTCTCATTACTATCATTGATACAAAGAAAGGATTTTATTTCTTTTAACAGCCATTCTCTAAAACCCTTTAGTTTAGTGATATATGCAGGTAATCTCTACCAGAAAACCAAGTCCTTATGTGTTATGTGTACTTTAAATTAGATAGTGTTGTGGTCAGATAGTGGACATGAGCTGATCATAACCTCCTGTATCTTGGATATTAAGTCATTGGTACCAAATATCTTATCTATAGTTGTTTGTGTACCAAACTTATAAGAGTAATGTGTATATTGAAGGGGTTTTGACTCTTTTATGGCATAGATATCCCTCATATTTGAAGCACTAATAAAATTGTTTAGCATTTTGGCTGTGGTCGACAATCTAAAATTACAATTTTTAGTAGTGTCATTCTTAGAAAGGATACAATTAAAGTCTCCTGCCCATATAATGTCTCCTTTAGCTTTAATTAAGATTAATTCAAAATATTTATTTGCTGTTTCTGCTCTGATACCAGGTATCCAGTATACATTAACTAGAGTGATATACTTTCTGTTTATCTTTAATGTTACCATACTTAACATACCATTTTTGTCTGAATATGAATCAATAACTTTAGGTACAGGTAGGGATTTTTTCCACAAGATCATAGTGCCCCTTCCCTTGGTCTAGTAATGAGATTCAACAAGTATTGAGTATCCATTACAAAACATTCTACTTACATCCATTTCTATTAAGTGAGTTTCTTGTATGAAAGCAATGTCCACTTTGTTTTGAGATATTTACATAAACGTCCTCTCCTTATATTACTATTAAGGCCATTGGTATTAATTGAAACACATTTATAAGCAGACATATTTGAAGACACATTTTTGTGTTATGTACTCTATTATGGACAAAAATGTAACTTTAAACATATCTAATATATATTCGTAACTATATACAACTCCAAACATGGAATATGATATTCCTGGTTCAATGAGCAAGTCATTGAAACCACCTTCTACCATCCTACAATCGTTGGCCATTATTGGTCTAATTCTTCTGCCTTGGTTTAATGAATAGCACAATATGTGTCAAAATATGACAACTCTCCTAATATGTGTAAGGAAACTAATCAACCCTTTAGGGTGTCGTTAAATTACATATTAATTACCTCATTCAGACTACTATAAGCATAAAATGAAGTATGTGATAACAGTGACACAAACCATTCTGTTTTCAAATGATAAAAGCTCTAAATCTACTAAGTAGTAGAGCATTTGCTACTCATTACTGAAAAGAAATAAAGGAATTTACGCTTATATTCTATTGTAGATCATATCTAACTTAATAGCACACTTATATCAAACCTTCTATATTTTGTAATTGATACTATATTTTGCAGTAGAATGTAATAAACATAATGACCTCCTAGCTTTAACTTAGGTAGTATTTAACACACATTTCAAATAAATACAGTGAGAATTATATAATTACCAAAACTTATCATATCAACGTTTGCTAAGTACATTCTAACATTGTATAAGAATTGTGAAGAGCAAAAAGGAGATGCCTCTAATAATTCTGAACCTTATCATGTCTTGCCATTCACTTGAGTAAGGGATGTTTCAAATTTCCCCTATTATATCTCCTTACTATTGTATATCCACAAAAAAAAAAAAAGTGGTCTGTCTATGTTACTGCATAAATCTTCAGGAACTTACACACATGTAACTTCTGTGGTTTGAATCAGTAGATTTGCACATATCCATAAAGTTAGCATATAGTTGGATACAGCATCACATATATATATACTTCTAAACACAAAGGTGCCATTGTATCCTTTTCTTTTTCCTTTTTACCCATCATAGTGTGAATTTATATGCCAAAGGCACAACAATATTTCATTTTGCTTCTATTAAACAGCTTCAGTTTACACTGGCAGTTCTAGACATTAGAGGCATTATAAACAACTATCTCTACCTATTAGGTTAACTAAACATGTTATTTTCATACTCAAAATGCTTTACTGAATAATCTTGCAAACAAAAACATTTCCAGAAACTTTTCCTGCTTAATTTTGAGTGGATTTGCATTTCTGAAGCTTAAAAAAGCTCGTACAGTCCATTGTGAAGCCCAGCTACTGAAATCCAGCACCCTTTCCATTGTACAATGTCACACAGTGATGATGAAAGGGAAGTAGGTCAGTCTTGAACCAATATGAATAAGAGTTTATTAAAACCAAGTAATGTTGACCATTCCATTTGAAAATATCTGTAGCTACTGTTGATCAAGGTAGTTTAGGAATCTGGCTTAGCTGAAGTGGTTCTTTTTGTTGATGCGGTTTAGTTCAATTACAAACAGAACAACCTGAAAGTTCTTTCTCAATATCTTTTGACAAAGAATGCAAAAAATACTATTCCTCTCTCCTGTCTTTTGGGTGGCCATGATGCAAGATTTTAATATACTCTTGTTGCAAGGATTTTGGCACAATCACTTTTGGACCCTTCATGATGATACCATCATCCATCAAAATATCATTTCTGTAAGGAAAATAATGCTGCACATGTACTGGTAAACAACATTGGTTTGATGACCATCCTTGACTGACAAAGTGGTTGAGCTTCTGGAGAAGTGGATCTGAAGCTGTGTAAGTTCTGAGCTCATCAAGATGTGTGTAATTAAAATTTCTCTCTTCCATGACTTCAAAATCAGGTTGCTCATTTTCATGCTGTTTAGTGTTTTTTTTTTTTCCTGGGCGATTGGGATAAAGTATCAACAAGATAAATAAGTTTGCCTTTTGTATAAACCAAGTGAAAATTGTACTTTTGCAGTTTGAACATTATGTGTTGCAATCTCGCAGGAGCTGTGTGCATTGGCTTTTTTTAAAAATAGTAAACAAAGGAAGGTGGTCAGACTCTATTTGAATAGTTTGGCCATAAATTTAATCATGAAAGTTTGAACATGCAAACACAATTGCCAAGAGCAGTTTCTCTATTTGAGCATACTGCATCTCAGTTTGGGTCAGACTTCTGGATGCATAGGGTACTGGTCTACCCTCCTGAAGAATGACTGCACCAAGACCAAACTCTGAAGCATCAGAAGAAAGAGTGACAGGTTTGTTAACATCATAGTATCTTAAAGTGGGTAGACTGGCAATTCTCTGTTTCAGGATATCAATGCTCTTTAGTGTTGTTCCAGCCAAAACCAGAGTACAGCCTTGCATGTCAGCTTTCTTAGCCGTGCTGAAAGGTCACTCATATCTGGAATAAACTTGCTCAAATAGTTGACCATGGCAAGAAAAGATTGTAAGGAGGTGACATTGTCCAGAGCTGGCATCTCAAGAATTGCAATTTGCTTGGAAGAATCTGGTTGTAAGCCTGAACTGGTAAACAAATGACCCACATAAGTAACTTCTCGAAGCCTGAACTTGCATTTCTTGGGATTAAGCTTAGGATTCACTTCACAAGCATGTTTCAGAACTTTCCTGAGGTTTCTATCATGTTAAACATCACCATTGCCTCCTACAAAAATATCATCCTCTATAATAGCATACGGATAGCCAGAAAAAAAATTGATCTATCGCATGTTGAAAGATTTCACTGGCAGAATTTATCCCAAATGGCATTCTCAAAAATCTGTACCTTCCAAATGATCTACTGAAAGTGGTTAGTAATGAAGATTTTCAGTCAATCAAAATTTGCCAAAATGAACTTTTTGCATTTAAGACAAAAAAAGAGTGGCTTTTGGCATAAGAGCAGCGACTTCCTCAACTGTGCACATTGGATAATGAGGATGTTTTAGTGCTTTATTGAAATCTCTTGGATCTTTACATATTCTAATATCATATGAGCATTTCATATGAGCTACCACCATGGAGGATACTCATTCAGTTGGTTCTTCTACTGGACAGATTATTCCTAGACACACGATTCTGTTTAGCTCAGCTTTGACTCTGCTTTGCATGGCTACTGGAACTTTTGCATTCTGGTCTGATAACTGGGCTTACCTCATGGTCTAACATCATGGAGTACACAACTGGGACTTTGCCCAACTTGTCTTTGAAAAGATCAGCATAATCAGAAAAAAATAGTTTGTGCGAAATTTTTGTTGTTACATGTGCTTACATGGTGGACGTCTGCATTAAATGAAAGCAGTCCCATTTTCAAAATGTCTTTGAGGCCTAACAATAACTGCACATGTCTCTTGACTATGTAAAACTGTAAGTCATAGCTGTTTCCAGCAGAATAACATGAAAGCACTACTAAGCCTTCAGTTTGACTTTCTTCACCACTATAAGTAACAAGCCTTGCACACTTTGCCAGATCAAGCTTCTCACCAGCTTTTACTTTGGAAAACATTTCTACTGACAAAACATTGCACTTTGAACCAGTATCAACGTTGAGCTCTACAGGTCTCCCATTAATCAGAATGGTACAAAATACTCCATTTTTTTGCCAACAAATCTACTGCATTGAGTGTTTCATCAAGCACATAAAAAGTAGGGTTGCACCTTTCTAATTGATCAACTTGCCCCTTTGAATGCTCTCTTTTAATAAAAGAATGTGCCCCTTTTGATTTACAGAACCTTTTGAAATGATTCCACTTTTTACATGTGTGGCATTGTTGACTAAAAGCTAAGCACTTCTCTCATTTGGGTTCATGGCTACCTCCACACCTATGACAGTTGACTATGAGGCCTGTTGCAAGTTTTGCTGACTTACCCGTCTGCTTTACTGAGTGTGCTCTAGGTTTTACTGTAGCTGCTCTGGGTTTTGCTGAAGCGACCATGCCCTTAGGCCTGTATCTTTTAACCTCATGCTGTATACTATCAATATTAGCACTGAACGCACTTCAAGCATGCTTTTCTCATTTGTAAGCATATCCATGTGCTTTTCTGTGAGCTTATATATCTGACAAATCTCTGTGGCATTATTCAAAGTCAAATCACTGTCTTGAAGCAAAATCTTTTTCACTGTATCATCTTTAATAACACACACAAGTCTGTCTTTTATCAACTCATCTCTTAACTCACCAAATCTGCAAATGTTTGCCTTGTTTCTCAAGTCAGTTATATATGCTGCAATGTTTCACCAGACTTTTGATCTCTTGTGTAAAATACGTGCCTTTCCATTGTAGTATTCATTTGGGAGTTACACATTTCTCAAAATTTATATTTCAAGCACTCAGGGTATTCTCGAGTTTCAGCTGATACCACAATATGGTGGTCTTCCCCCTCCCCTGCATACAGAGATAGGGCATACAGAAATGAATGCTCCCTTTTAATGACTTCTGAACCAGCTAGATTAAGCAGAATAAATGCCTTTGTACATGTGCATTTATCAGAAAAAGCAGCCTGTGTGAAAATATCATACTTTTGCTCAAACACTCTCCAGTTTTCAGCATCATTATTATCAATTACAAGTGGAACAGGTCTGCAAAAGCCTTCTGCCATGCCAACAAAATGCTTTTGTAATTATATTCAAATGCACACACCACGTACTTGAAAAATATTCACCTGCACAACAATCTCTGAAATGACTGTATTATGCAAAATAACTGTACTGTAATACTGCACATACTTGCAAACACTTTCTGCACCACAGATATTAAAAATAGTTTATTTCAAATAGCTTTAGTTAATGTGAAAAAGAAGCACATATTGAAAAAATATGGTTGTTATCTTCTTTTTTATACATTTTATGTGATTCAGAATTTATTTCAAGCATTTTTGTAAGCATTTTGAGTACTTTTAATCAATATATCATAGTTTCGAATGTTTTGTTTAATTAGAAACTCTTTTTGAAGAATTTGAATGTTTAATTTTATATCATTTAAACAAGTTTTAGTACTTGGATTTATCTTTCTGACCTGTTTGCAAGTCATCTGAGCTTTGTATGATTCACTTCTGTATATTCCTCCAATTGTGCCTGTGCACCTCATGGTCTTGAAGATGTTTTACTTTGGATCCCATTCTGACACCATGTCACTTGTCTTGTGTACTCAAATAAGACAATGAAGCTTGGGTGTTCGTTTGAGTAGTTTATTACACACAAACACATCAGGATGGATGACTGGATCATTAAACTTAAATGAATTAACTAACTGACTGACTGCTACACACAACCATGCTTTCACTCCGGGTGCTCAATCAAAATGGTATTCTTGCTTGCACATGCTCAGTACTTATATGCACGTGCCCATGCACTGGAATGGCACAACACACACTCTGACCTACACTTTTCACTCTGATGATTTGCAGTTTAATATGACACTTTTTGATTTAAAATATCTGTATTTCATGTTTTGTAGTATATATATATATATATATATATATATATATATATATATATATATATATATATATATATGTATATATATATATATATATATATATGTATATATATATATATATATATATATATATAGTGATTTAAAATGTACTTGATTTTTAAAAGATTTTGTTTGTGGAGCTTTTTTCCCCAGGCCTCCACTGAAAATGGGTACTTTCTGGCTTAGTCGGACTTTCCTAATAAACAAATGTCAAATAAATAAAATAAAATAAATATTTTTGGCCTGTAAATCTGACATGTTTAATGATCTCACATTGCCAGTACGGTAGTCAAGTACAATGCCAGGTTTTGCAAATACATTGTGACCTGACTGAAATGAGCAGGTGACCTGCTTAACTTGAATTTTTTATTTCCTGTTTTGTTAAAATCTACATTTTAGCAAGCTTTGTCAGACAGGTATAGTGTACTATTGCCAACTCATTTATTTATTATTAAGCTTAGAGTATTTGGAGTTTCAAAGTATGTGTTGCCTTTTGGCTCAAATTATGTGCATAGCTTATCTAAAAGATCCTGAAAATGCCCCATTATGTGGATAGTGACATATATTTCATCATGCAGTGTTTCCTTTCCATGTATAAAATGCAAGGTTTAAATCTGATTTCATAGTTTCATTCAGTGCTTTGACATAATTTGAATGTCTTGTCATCTACTTTTTCCAGTACAATCAAACAACTGCAGACTACATCAGACCTAGTAGTTTAGAGATCTCTGAAGTTGTGCTTCTCATTATACGCTTTACATTTTACATTTTTACACTGTAACTGTATGATTTTTCTTGAGTCTTTCTCATTTGATGTATGTGTCACTGCTGTGCTTCTTCATAATACAGAATTTATTTTTATTTTTTTTTCTTTTCTTAATGAGTCATCTAAAGATAGTAAATAAACATTATCCATCTTTCTCTACTTATTTCTAAAAAAATGATATAAGTTCTTTTATAACCAGTTTTGGTGCAATCGTATTTGGGATGTACAAGGCGGCTATTCAAAAATTCTAACTGCAATTTATTTTTACAATGGTTTCTAATCCATGCACATTACTGCAGTATTATATGACTATATCTCATTAGTATTCCAAAATGTGTATGCTGATTGGACAAGGCAATCAATATGCCCAGTGTAAATTGAGCACTACTCTCAAGAAGTCTGCCTACCATCTGCTATTTTGCTATTTTGAAACCAGCAGCAGATACATTTAACAGGTGCAATAGCACTGCAGTTCAGTTGTGTCAGTGGGAGTAAAGAGAGAAGTAACCCAGATCTACTAAAAGTGTTCATCTGCTACTTGATCACAACACACATTCTCACTGCCATTTGTTTCAGAAAGCAAGGGATTGAACTATCACTAACTTGATCTCCTATAACAACTCATCCCTCCCAACATCCTATCCAATAAAACTGTATAGCTCTACCACAACCCTAACTCTAATCCTAAAATTCCCTTCCCACTCCTTAAACCTAAAACTCCCTTTCTGAGTGGCACTCTAATCCACAGTCCCATCCCTTCCCATTATCTCCCACAGCTGCCGCATTTAATACACTTGAATTTGAATAATATGTTCAAGTAAGCTGCAGCAGCTGCTTGCATGAACTCATATTTGAGTTTGAGCATAAATGTCAGCCAGCACAAGCGACAAGACACTGGAGTCCCTGGCTTTGAGACAGCGGTCACCAAGTGCCAGGGACTCAGGCACTTGCAGTAGATGTGGTAACATGCGCACTGTATTGAGAGTAAAACGTTATCCCTTGTATTAACTTTGCCTTATTATACAAACACATGCATTTATGTTTATGAAGGTTACTTGTGTGCAGAAGGCATGCATACTGCATAGTACAGATATGGAAGCACACGTTTCATTCTTACATTTGTATACATTTTCTAACAACATACATCTCACATTACAAGAGACAAGAAGTACAACTATAATTTTTGACATACATCTACAACAAACTGTCTCCATGGACACTGCTGAGTTCGTAAATAAATTGTATTCACCCTAATGTAATGTGCAGATGTCAGTATGTACACATTTTACAACTCTTCAGTACATTCAGAAGCCATTCCTATTCATGAAACATGGTTAAAAAGTGATTTTTGAAACAGAAAGTTTGCAGGTACAGCATCATTATTTAAAAAGCCAATTTCTTTCTTTAAAAAATGCATTGTATAGTAGCAACAATTCACTCTTGTGTGATTATGCTGTTTTACCTGTCTGGCTTATTTGATCACTTTGTATTTGTTCTCCTGAAAAAGATCATGACAGCCATGTGTTGAACCAGCATTATCCACACTCAGTTGTGGATTATTGATAAAAGAGTGCAAATGCCCATGCATGGCGGAGGGGGGGGGGGGTTCAGTGTATCTCATATAGTTAGAAGAACCACTCTTAAGCCAGGTCAGGCTTAAAAGACAAGGATTTCTTTTTAATGATAATTGCACAGCAAAACACCAAAATGTCTGTATAAAACTGGTGTGCACTTTTAACTGATTTTTACTTGTTTTATTTCAAGGCATTTTAGCATTCTCCTACAGTACACAGAAGCATCAAATGACCAGTTACTGAGAATCTTACAGTTTGGTTTATGAACAATTCATAGCACTTTATTTTTAACTCTTTTGGCTGTTTGGGCTATCATTTCTTTTTATTCATATTTCACAAGTACTGGTGACCAGCTTCCTCTTGTTTTTTGAGCCAGGCAGCAGGATCTAATGCACTTCAGTCTGAGAGGAAGCTCAGAGAGACTTTGTTAGATTTTCAGGTATTAGCAACTACAAAAGGGTGCTTAATCTTTATGAATAGTGCAAGAAAAGGCCTGCTCAGATGGCTAAGCTGCCAGTGGCCATACCAACACATTTTAATTAATCTTTACTAAAGTTTATGGCATAGATATTTTATGGAGTATAATAGTCCTGTAGTGAAACATCATAGTTTTTAATTGCTTACATAAAGAGACATGTCTGTGAAATGCTGTTGACAAGGGAAGTTGCACAAGGCACTGGTAAGTACTTCAGCTTTGCATTCTGTTTTTTGTAATTACATTATAAGACTTCTTTCTTTACTTAACACTGATGAACTGGGGATAGATAGTAACAGTAATGAGGTGCTAATTGTTATTAGATTGCCTAGTGACACAGTAGCTTGCAGCTTTTGGTTCTCTACTTTGATTTTTGTCCTGTGTATATTCCACAACACATCCTTCTTGTATTTGCAAGAGTTTTTGTTGATATTTTGGTTTTAATATATATCAAAGATATCTACTGTAGTTGAATTCTTAATCCTCAAAATTGTCTGCAGTTGTGTATGCTGTTTTGAACAAGTATGTATATGCTACCTCTAACTGGCTGGCATCGCATCTAGGATTAATTTGTTTGCCTGTGCTCAGTGAGTGCCATGATGGGCTCCAGCATTCCAACAATGCTAAAATAGATTTAATGCATAACTGGGAAATGAATGAATGAATAATTCTCAATAAAGCACATCATACAATTAGTGTTTAGGTCTGCATAGAGCTATACAAATATGTCTACTTCATAAATGTCACCCTAAGCCTAAATTAATAAAGAAGGAAAGTGGTTTATTAACTGATAAATGGAGAGGTAATTGTACAGAGCAATTTTTAATTTTCTAACCCATCCGTCTATCTATCGGTCTATCTATCTATCTAGCGATCTATCCACTTATTTATTTATTTAAGCTTGTTTACTAGGGTAGGAGACTGATCATTAATGACCAGTTTCAGGCCCAGCTTGGATTACACAGAAACAACAAAAAGTAGTACATTAGTTGTTATTATTATTATTATTATTATTATTATTATTATTATTATTATTCCAAAATGGCTTTTCAGCTGTTAGCCATATATCTCAACCTCTTACAGCAAAAAATCTAAACAAAGTCATAAATAAAAGTGGGGCAAAGGCCCAAAAGTAGGGACACTTTTTAAATATTGCTCTTACAAACTTAAAAAGGTGATAGAAAAACAGTTTTTGCATTAGCATGGAATTTCTGAAGAGTATGAAGTCTGAAACTTAAATGTATGACATTATTCTCTAACTTTAATCTTTAATTTTTTGCCACTAATTGGCCAGAAAAACATACTTTTATGAAAAAGAGACTAAAGATATGAGGCAAAAGTCTGGACATTCATGCAAAATCTGTACAGTTCAGAGGTATGCTGTTAGCTAATAAAATGAAATACTAGTGTGCATCTGATTTTTCAATTTGGTTACAACTGCTACAATTTGTAGTAACAATAAAAAGATGGTATTCAGTATCATTCATGAACTTGCATCATGTTTGCTCAAACATGTATTTTAAGAGATTATATTTTCGCTCTCCACATGCAAAGTTGCAAGAGAAGGATACCATACTGTTTATAAATAAAATGAAGTGCTGTTTATTTGCAGACCTTTGTTTACATGCATATACACAATCATTTAAGGTTGCATTTAAAATGGTTGTGAAGCTCTGTTTAAATATGAAATGCATCAAGTGAATATTGTGAAATTTAATGATCATGAAAATGATGAAAGAAAATGCCATTATGCTATTGTAGCACAATCTATTGTAAAAACTTGTTGATTAAAAAAACACCTGTGTATGTTCTGGTGCTGTATTCATTGAAAACATGCAGTGTCAGCAAATGTTCAAACATCAGTGAAATTAAAAATCAAGCATAAGCTCAGAGAGTGAAACAGCTTTGATTTGTCTCTTAAAAACACTCGCTAAGTAGCAATAGTCATTTTCCGGCAACAATCCAAATATAATTATACTGATGTTAATCTTAGAAAAACTGTTATTTGAGACTGGCTTTTCCTTTCCCTCTTCGCTGCTTTTAAAGATCTTATCTTTCTGACAATTTGTCAAACTGGAGGCTAGGATATTTTCTCCATGCTTTAACTAATTTGCTAAAAAAGTTTCTTGGCAGACTGACTTGGAATGCAATAGTCCAATGGCTATTACTTTACTTTATTTTTGGTTTACTTTTGATGTTTTCATCATTGCTCTGATTATAATACACATTAATTTTTGCACATAATGAAAATCATCTTTTTTATTAGCATCAGTATTCATATTTATTAAAATGTAAATATGTTACCATTTAAAGTTTGTATAGCCAAGACAGAAACTGGAAATTGAGCAGATGTAGCTGCCATCTCTTTGGATCACTGAATGTAAGCTCTTTTTACCCATATTCCTGTCACTTAAAAGTTTATGGACTGTATTCTGTCTTCATTCTACTTATTTCATATTGCCTGTGTTACATGTTTGATATTTTTAATAGCCCTGACATTTAGTTGTCATAATCCTAGCCAACTTTTTTCAGATCATAAACTCTATTTTGCATTTCCTTGACATAGTGGTCTAGTCAACAATAAGTATTTGTCATGTGTTACTACTGGCAGAAAGACTGTGACAAAAAATTAAAAACAAATTGTAAATATTTCAGTATGAAATCATTAAAGCATGATTGAAAGACAATTATTTATTTTTGTTTATATTTTTAAATAACATAATTTCAAGAAAATATGGTAACATGAATACATAATTTTTAAGAACATTAGTATATGGAAACCATTATTAAGTTATTCTTTTGAATCAAGGATTCTGCATAATGACATAAGTTTCATTGGCGCAGTTGTAGAATGTGGGTTTCTTTACAATTTAGAGAGTATTTATACACATCATTTTAAAAGTGCATACACAAATGAGCAAAGTAACTTAATTTATTAATGGAAATGTAATATTTTCATGACAGGTTTCATTAATGCATAGCAGCTTTTGAGCATATTAGGTTGCCAAAGGTAGTTTAGGTAAACATTAAATGACTGAAGTAATTTCACTGAAACTCCATTCTGCAACAGTGGGGTGTGCCTTTTTCTCCACTTTTCTAAATTCCTGGAGTTGGTATATATATGTATATATACATGTTTGGGGGTGTTGAGGGGTTCCCCCACATAGAAGTTAAAAGGGAGCTTAGCATGTTCGCTAAAGGCAGTTTCAGCAAACATTTTTCAATGTTTTATGTTTGCTGACACTGCATTTGGTGAGTTGATATGAATCCATACCAGTTAAAGACCCTTCTCCACATAATTACTAAATAGGAACACCTCTCATTCAGTCATATTATCTGCAATCTTCTTTTCTCAGTTATCTCTACACATGATCTATAACTAATGCTTCAATTCAAATGTCACTGTATCTTCTAATCTCCCTCAAATATCACAGATCTGTCCAAATGTTGCACTAACTCTGTAGTATATACTTGTATATAATGCTGTAGTATAAAATTGTACATATCTGTTTATAAATGCACACATCAGTGCAAGCTACACCCTGAAAACCATCCCTTTCAATTTTTTTTTTCTTGACTGCATTGTATATAATTGAATATATACATAAATGATGTGTGTCTCTACAAAACATGCGACTATTTAAATTATATTGCATCTCATTGTTTTAATTTTTCTATTTCTTTCTCACTCAGGCTGTGATTGAAATTGATGATTTGTGATCAGTGTTCTAGTCCATTTAATACAGTCAAATAAATAAATAACACAAATATAACTCTTCCCTTTCAGCATGCAGATAGTGTCTGTGTGCAGTTGTTCAAATGATACATTTTACTTTGTCAAATTATTTCTGATTCACTGAAATTTTGAAAATGTGAAATACATTTTGTTTAATTTGCTAATATAGTAATTTTCTATTTTAAGAAGTTGACTATCACACCTGCAAAATTGTTTTGAATATCACACTTTAGTTTTGTAATCTAGTTCTAATTTATCAGGGAATGAAAGAGCATCAACAGACAGTTGTGTGAGCAAAATAATTTGAAGAACACGTGTGCAAAATGCACGTTGGTGTAAAAAAAGTATTAAACGTTGCCTTGCATGGGAGGAATCGCCCTTTCCCAGGCATAAAGAGATCAAAGTTGATTTTTACTAAATAATGGTGTGCAACAGTCAAAGTGCACAGTATTTACAACCCCCACGTAAACCTTTCCAAGTTGTTGTTTTCCTTGTATGAGTGCCATTTTCCTATATTTCTTTTTTCAAAAAAACTGCTTTAATATTTCTGTCCTACTTACATCAATAGATTCTCAAGTCTCCTCATCCTGTTCCATATTTGAAATTATTTTTTTCTTAAAATGTTACTTATTGTTTTATGCCACACTGGACATATCATTTTATTTATTTATTTGATTTGTTAAATTGTCTGGTTCT
>NC_056734.1:321865943-321920943 GCF_019279795.1 Protopterus annectens | reverse complement strand
CAAATCATTTCTGAATGTGCTTGCTTCTATCAAGGTCAACAAAAGTTTAACACAATCAGGAACATAACACTAGTCATATTTTTACAGCTATCATTTGTAAAGTTATAAGACTTGAACAGTTAAAAAATATACTGAATGATGAATTCCTGTCAATTCTTAGATTCAAAGAACTAAATGAACATTAAGTGCTTCTGTGCTTGTAAACTTACAGTGTTGTTCTTTGCATTTCTTTCAGTGTTGAAAGAAATAGAAAGAAGAAGGGTTAGACAGGCTAACAGGCATAAAGAGATGGAGAAAGGAAGAGAGAGAGAGAGAGAGAGAGAGGTGGCTCACTCAGGCAATAACAACAAAGTATTGCTGTTGGCCATTGCACATGTATCTAGTGCTGAAG
Source organism: Protopterus annectens (assembly GCF_019279795.1). Classification (NCBI taxonomy): domain Eukaryota; kingdom Metazoa; phylum Chordata; order Ceratodontiformes; family Protopteridae; genus Protopterus; species Protopterus annectens. The sequence goes on along the minus strand of NC_056734.1, from coordinate 321,920,552 downwards.
AAGTTGTGACATATTTGTCAGGGAACTGAATTTGAAAAGCTTGTAAATGAAACAGCAATATCAGAATTCTCTTAATGCTATGGTACTCAGGTTGCACACTTTTTTTACTGCATTACTTCCATCAAGCATGAGAAAATGTGGACTGACAGACTGTTATCGTTTAGTTGTCTGAAAGCAGACAGAAGATAAGAAAACTGATCTCTACAGACCTTACTTTGGTTGCAATCTGCCAAGATCATTCACAGAAGAAATAGAACTACAAATGACATTGCTACTATATTGGCCATTCTGTTTATACAAGAGGATGCCAGGTCTGAAAACTTAACATCGGTAACCACTGTAAAGCAGGCAATGAATGTCTAAACACCTACAGAATGCTACATTTTCATATAAACACACAATATTTTATAGGAATATTTAATGCGTCTTGTTGACAGATTAATGTCAGTAAATATCATTGTCATGATTTTTAAACCTGTTAAGGGGTTGTACCGCAAAAGGTCAGTGAAAGTGCAGAGCTGTTATCAGTTTCATGGTGGCCACACCTGACTGAAACTTTTAATACTGAAATAGGAGTTGACTTGTGTACACAATATATGATCCAGTAAAATATTAGAGGTGTGTTTGTTTGCCTCGAGAGGGTCATGCAGCTTGTCATTAGTTGCAGTAGGAACACTAATGTTAGATGTTTAATACTCTGTAAAACCATCAATTACTGTTTAGAGCAAGCTCTAGAGTATCTAAAGTAATGCAGTTTATACTTGTTTTACACATTTTACACAATCAACCGAAGCCTTTTCAAGTTACTATAGCCTCCAATGACTATGTACTTTAGGTTTTTAAATAACGCCATCTTGTTGTTTTGCTTGCACTCTTCTCTTCATCTTTACTTCTTCAGAAACAGCAAATGCAGTGAAATTATCCATGCAAATGGGATGCTTTCTAGTAAAGTAGCAAGATACAACATGAAAAATAATACCTTAGATGCTTTCAGAAAAGGTTTGAAAGTTTTCATATTTCAAGAGTCAAAGCGTACTTGTTTCTGATACTGGTTAAATTGCACAAAGTATAATTGCATATTTTGCAAAGTATATCTGTATATATGTTATTGCATTAGTTATACATCTTGTGCATAGCTTACATGCCATTCAGTAATTTCCACACTGTACTAGTTTAGATTTTTATCCCACAGCAATTGTATTGATGTTTGCTTTACTCTTTTGACTTTCCAGCTGTGACTTATGTATAAGCATTTCTTCTTACTTTCTCTTGTGTTATATTCGTGAAGGTTTCATTCGAAGGTTAAACATAGACCTATTGTGAATAATTTTCTTACTAATTTTGTTGAATCAGTATTATTCCACTCTATTTCCAGTAAATTTAAGTTCCCAACCACTATTATTCTTCCCTCCTGTGTTTCATGCAAGAAATATCTGAATTTCTCTAGGTCATCAGCACTTGACTCAGGTGGTTCATACACTCCAGCAGTAGTTATATGTTTCAGGGCTGTCTTTATTGTCACAGTTACACAATCTATATTATTGGTGTTATCATCAAACATGTAATAATCACAGGTGTCATAACTATCTTTAATCCTTATCATAACACCTCCACCTGATTTTTGTTAGAATGTTTATTACAGTAAAAACATTTATACCCTGAGAGAACTGCTTTCCAGTCATTGTTCTTTAACTATATTTCACAAACAACAGCAGCATTAATCTTGCGGAAATGAAGCGAATTTGCCAATAAAAATAACTTTATTATTAACGCTCCTAGCATTAACAACCATCAGAAATGCATCAAATGCTGCTATCTGTTTGCAAAATATCTGCTGGAAAAATTATCTTCCCTGATCTTGACAAATGCAAGCCATCCTGTCTGAACACATGTGCCCAAAATAAGGCTCAGATGCTCTACACAATTTCATTTCTTAAAATGGGACATTTTTCATGTAGGTATTTACCTATAAAATCTTTTCATTTATGGTGACCTGATTGTCCTTGCTATATGTGACTTGTGAAGTATTGGTTGCACCATTGTTTTATTCTCCTTACTTTTCAGCTTCTTTGTCATTCTTCTGTCACACACTCTCCCTGACACTCTGTGCCAGTTAACTGTAGCCCCTTTGATTTCCTTTTTGACCTCATCATTCCAATTACCCTTCTCCCCAATCACCCTTTCCAGATTATTGAAGTCATTAACATGTTCTACTATCTTCCCTTCTATTTCAGTTTTCATCTTCTTCTGATTTCCTCATTTGCTGCCATTACAACTGTCTTATCTAAATTCATTTGCCTTCAGTTTTGCATTCCATTCCCCATCCCCTATCTTTTCTTGTTCAGAGTCTACCTGCAATGCCACATCATCTACATACAGCAGCTTTGTAGAACTGTCCCCACCAACCTGTTTGCTAATGTAATCTGTTACCAGTGGGAACAGCAGTGGACTCAGATCTGAACCCTGATGCTCACCTACTCCCACCTGGATCCCCTCTGTGAGTCCAAGTACTGTTCGTACTTGAGTCACTGGGTCCTTGTCCATAGCCTGCACTAATCCCGCCAATGCTACTGGCACTTTGAACCACTGCAGGACTGCCAATGCATGTACGTATGCATATATTTTCAGGTGCATCTCTTCAGATGTAGTCAGTATATACTTAAAATATAAAATAATAAACATGACAATATTTGACCTTCTAAAACACAGTACAAATTTGGGATCAGCATAGAAATACTTAGAATATTCAATTCATTTAATGGTGTGTGAATGTGATCTATAGTTGCAATGTGTTATGAATTCTCTCTCCTTTCAGATGCTCACTGGTGACCCCCCACCAAATGTAATAAGGTTGCCACAGTTCCAATAAAACATGGGATAGATGATTATCTGCCTGCAAGTACTCAAACATTTCTAAAGCTACACCATTTGCACTAATTTGAATATCAGTAAATTACAACTGTCCTTTACATAGCTGGCGACATTCAAAAAGTCGAGCACCACATTAGTATGTGGCAGAACAGCATGGCAAATATAATTTAAAGCAGTTTTATATATAGAACATTAATAACTAGTTTTTAGAAACATATTAGGTGGGGGTTAGACTAAAATATATTAACTTGTACTGTAAAATTCTAGCTTAATTTGTAGCACTGTAATAAGTTTGCTGCAGTAAATATTTCTAGTCATCCAAGATTTGATCATCTTAGCTCCCACTCTTAACATTAATTTGCTTCAATTACTTTACAAATTTTATTCCAAAATCTCAAAATCCTTCTCAGCAAACAAAAATAATGGGTGAATAAAGAACATAAAATGGCATACAATCTGAAAAACGAGGCATTGAGTCAAATGAAAGGTACACTTGTCTTACCCAATTAACAACGATCTTTAATTCTAAGAAATCTGTAAAAAACGCAAACAGAAAATACAAGCCCACTTTCCTACAAGCCACAAAAATCTCTTGCTAAGACAAACAACAGAAATTATGGTGTTTGGCTAACAAAACAACAAGATGCTCTATGCCAAAACACTCATCTAATAATAACTGCATTGCCACTTCATCCCACTTGATCCCTGACTTACTATCCAATTTCCCATCAGTCCTTCTCTCCTCTATAACTACATAACCCCTCACTCACGAACCTCAGATATACTCTCTGCTTCACCTCTCTTCTACTTCAGAGGCATAAAATCAAATTATATTGAAATCCTTAAGTCACTGCTGATGCACCTATTTGAGCAGATGGTCTTCACCTCTGGATTACTGTCCACTCTATGGACTACATCCTGAAAACACTTGAAAACCATTGACCCATAACTGGCACTATGCCAACCAATGCAAACAGTCATAATGAAACCCTTGCAAAAAAATCTCAAACCCATCCAACTGATGACTTCCAGCCAATCACAGTCTTAATAAATATAGCCAAAATACTAGGATTACTTTTTACAACTGGATCACTGATCACTTGCAAACAGAAAAAAAATCTTATCTCACCATCAGCACAATGACTTACAGATGATATATTATAGAACATGAAAAGGAGTTTGCTTACAATTGCCCTTTTCACTAACATTACTAAAGCATTTGATCTAGCAGGCCCCCATTGTCTTTCTTATGCAAGTCAGGGATTTGTTTCATAGCCCTTGAGTGGTTTACATCTTTCCTTCATAACTCCAATTGCAACCATTAGCCTGCTTTATCCAAAGGTGTATCATAAGGATCAGTTTTATTCCAAATGTTATCCTTATTTATGAATAAACTTTTTGATCCCCTGCCTTCCCAGTTTTCTCTTCTCTGATAATATGGTAATTTACAGAGGAGGTTCCTCCCTTTTAAAATAAACAAAAATAATTGTGACAATGAGAACGTTTACAGAGATACATTACTAAAAATATACAAATCCCAAACAATATGTCATACATGGACATACTAAAAGCCTTGTCACTGTACTTGGTATGCTGCCAACTGATAAGAGGTGACCTATGTCATAGGATCATAGGATCATAGGAGGTTACTAGGCTAATGGCCCTAGGACCCTTACAACCTTAGCCAAGTACAACCCCTGTTCCTAAGAATATCAAGGTATGAAGAAAAACAAAGTCCTCAGCTACTGCCCCTGTCCAGCAGGGACACATGTCTGGTATACAAGGCATCCTTCGACTCATTACTGATGGATTTACTGCAGATCAGTTAGCCAAATGGCATCAGAAATACTTGGTCTAGGGATATAAACATCTTCTTCAACATTAGCAGAATGGTTTGGAGGGACAAGTATATTTTTAGAAAAGGATACCACTGCTATGGTACAGACTCACCATCCACATAAAACAAAGTTCATCCTTGTCCATTTTAAGTGCAACTTAGATCTACGGATGTTAATGCAAAAACTGTTATTTTACCAACTTTCTAAGTTTATAAGATTATTAATTAAAATGTCCCTATTTCTGGGCTACTGTCCCCCCCATTATTTTTGGCTATGTCTATATTTCAGCACTAAGAGGTGATGCACGCTGAAGATCTGAATTATAAAAGGAGTTTCCAACCCTTGCAGTAACAGATATTACACATGTCTAACACCTTACTCCCTCATAGTAGTTAATATTTTACTGTATACTTCTATGATGTTTATTGTCTAAAACTGTGTTTTGCGTAAAGTATTAGTATTTTTCTATTTCTATTTATGAATGAATATAATGCAGGTGTATAGAACTGATTATATATTTCTTCACTAATTGTAAAGTAGATGAAAAAGGTGTGGCTGAGTCTTTTATAAGGTATGTATGTACACAGCACAACAGAGACTTGCATGTTAAAGTGACTATGAATGGCAAACAAGTAGGAAGTCACTTCACTTACATAAGTTTATTGCAGAACTTTTAAGACATTCAGCATTTATATCTCATTTATTTCATCTGCATAAGCTCTTCTTATCCTGTCTAAAACTGCTGCAGCTAAGGGCAGACAACCTTTATGAATCGTGCTGAAGCTGCACTTAGTTACACCCAGCACAAATTCCTGCTTCTCATGAGTGGAATGACATACCCCTCAAGTGTTCCACTTATGTCTTGTTAACAGCATAAAATATAATCTTGGAATGCCAATGTTTATATAAATATTGTGCTTTATTGTAAATATAGATAGATAAATAGAAAGATTTTATGTACATACATCATAATCATTATTTACAGGTTTATTAGTAAACTACAGAAATACTTTTTTAAATCATAAACCTTTTTGAAGAAAAAATAATAGTTGCACATTAAAAAGGTCAAAACCAATGTCACATAAATGAATTTTATTAGTATTAAACTATACTGGTTTCTACCTGCAAATTCAAATTCAAAGTGCTGAATGACAGAAAAGCCCAATGGGGTACACCCTGGCAAGTATGTGATAAATGAACCTCTTTGTTGACGTCAATGTTGCAGACTTCACTACTCTAACAAACTGTAACTGTGTTATTATGGATGACCAGATCACCTTCATCCCAGGAAATAGCTGTTGTACAGCCATAAGGTCCCTAAATATTCTGAGTAGTAAATGCCACTTAACAACAAGGCCAGTATCGCTCCCCCTTAAATGAATTAATAAACTGTATCTAGCCTGCATTAAGAAAAATAAAATCCACCCCCAACCACAACTCATCCTCAAAAAGTTATGGAAAATTCTCTGTTACTCTCTAAGATGAGGGGCTACTGCCCAGCTTCAAACTGTACAGTCACGCCATCTTAACTTATTGGCTCTGGCTATGAATGATTGCTCCAGTATTTCAATACGTCTGACACCTGAAATTAATATAAAGAAAACCCAGCTAAGAAACAACATTCAATAGTCAAATCTTACCTAATGTAAGACAAACCTGTTCTGGTAGACCACCTGCCTGTTTGTTTTATGACTTTCACTACCTGACCTTTCCTGGCCAGGTCAGTAGCCCTCCCCATCCAAAAGTATTGGAAAGAAAATCCCCAAGTGGGCAACTCTTATGACTCCAGGGCCTTACAAATCATAGAGCTCATTTCCTTTGGGATGACTGGATGAATGAAAGGAAGATTAAACACAAAATCATCTGTTATGACTTCCACATCTACTTTGCAGGAGGTCAGCATGCATTGGATTGGGCAAATCAGCAGGCATACTGCCCTATCCAAGATTATTTTGATGATCTATCCCCTGTTCATGTGTCTTGGACCTGGAGAACTATACTAAGACCGCATTGTTAGCTACAGAAACATCCCTCCAGTATAAAGATGGCAAAAGGATACTGACCTTAAAAGCTCACGTGTATAATCAAGACATCACTGTGGCCCAAACACTGTATGTTAAGTAATCGTTAACCATGGACTGCAGTCCTTAAATAAGAGGGCTCGGTGATGCCTTGCCAATGGGCCATCAATCATCCTTTGACAACCCTTTTACCTTCTCCCACCCTTTCAACACCCTGTTAATAATCCAGTACTTCAAATTATCTGGCAAACAAACAAACCTGGCCCACAAACTGAGGGTTCCAGCTGAATCTGAATGGTGCTAATTGCCTCATGCAATGTAGACACAAATTAATGAATAGTAAGCAATGACAATCACCTAGTGGAAAAACAGTGTAAAAATTTAAAAAAAGACTGTAGGAAGTTCTTAAAAAATGGATTATTACTCCTCTCCAACCAGATGTACTTTGGTTGGAAGATAGTGGAATTTTAATGTGCCTCTGGTGCCAACTTTCATAATCTGAGGATGAGGAAGCAAGAAAGACTATTAGCCATCAAATTACATGTTCCAAAGACATACATGGAAGAAAAGATACATTAATTTGAAGACTATGAAGAACCAGCAACCTCAACATAGACTGGAATCAAGCTCACCTGCATTATTTTGTGATTAACATCCTCACCACATCTTGGTGGAATGCAGAATTGTTGTCTAGTTGTGAAACTCATCCTGCCACATGACTGTCACAAACCAAATCCGCATTCCTTCTAGAAATGTAACATCCTTCTTTTACTCTGATGACCATGAGACTGGCCACGGTGTGGCCAACAACTGATGTCCCAAGTAAGCCTCCATCTCTTGAGCCCCATCAGCAACAGTAAAGAGGTGACAGCTTCTAAGGACAACTAGTCAACTTGCAATAGGGAGATACATTTGTAGACAGCAAAGAAAATATGTCACAATTAGAGGTCATCCTTCAGTCATTTAGTAATTCTTTCCCAAAAGTGATTTTTTTGCAATCACCATTCAACTAATTAGCCAAGTTATCTGATGCATTTATTTCCCAGGGAGAAATGACCTGCAAGCAAAGTTTAGTAGCCTCAAAAAATTCATGACTACCCATACCTTTGCCTTCTGAGCAGCTAGGAATATATCAATAATGTCCTTCACGTGGCCTAGCTTGCCTAATAGGAACTTAAAAGATGAAGAAGCCACATAAGTTTCAAGGCTAAAAAATATCATTCATTTAAACTGACCCTCAATCTTATCCATAAACATATGCTGTTGACATGAACAGAAGAAATTATTCATGTCTTTTAGCACCCTGATCAAAAATCATCTAAGTAATGGACTACTTCCAGCTAATGGGTCATTTGCTGCCAACACCAATGAAGGGCTATACTGAATTTCTCAAAAGTGACACACACCACCACACAGCCCATCAGCATGGCCATATCAAAGTTAAAATGGCCTTCAAAATTTATACCCAGGAGAGAAAAATCCCTCATGGATAGGGATCAAATGAAAGGTTGCCTCAATATCTAGTCTCTCCATCCAGGGATCCTTAAATTGCTTAATAAGCTGGACATCCTCATCCAGTGATTAATATTGTACCAGGGCATTATCTTTGCTAATACAGTAATTTACCAAGGAATCTTAGTGAATAAATGATGAAAGAACTTAAACTCCCACTCTTTCTTTTTATGGGTGAGATTATAGGAAGGAATGTTCAAAAAGAGGTAAATGGAGGACTCTCAAAGGGGCTGAATACTCTGTGTACAGCTATCTCCTTATTAAGCAATTTCCCAACTACCTCCTTCCTACCTTTATTCACCTCAAGTACTTGCAAATCCTACCAATTGTCATACAATTATGTTGGCTCTTTATTAATGGAGCCATCTATACTGTGCCAGAAGATATAGCAAATCGACTAACTTACTAATTCATCTCAAACTTTACTCCTCTCTGCCCCTCAACCTTCCCTCAGGAAATACCATCAAATATAACTCCCCCTGATATCACTAGGGAACAGGTCTTTAATGTTCTCTATAAGGCCAAGAACACTGCATCAATGGTCCCAGACAATATGCCAGGATGCCTTCTGAATAGCATGAAACATGACCTATCAGGGCATTTGGAATTGCTTTTTAACTGTAGCCTCCAAACAGGCTTCATGCCTCATAAATGGAGAACAGCAACAGTCACCTCTCTGCACTAAGGTGGGCCATCTACAGGCCCTGGAAATTACAGACTCATAGTTCTCACTGGTCTTATATGTAAAGTCCATAGAAAGCATTGTCATGGAGATGATCAATAGTAATATAGTAAATCTCAAGACACTGCACCCAACCCAGTTTGTTTTTATCAAGGGCAGGTCATGCCTACTCAGCCTGGTGGACTTCTTTAAAAAGGTCACCAATGCAATGGATGAGGGCAAAATGGTTCACACTGCCTACCTTTACTTAGCGAAAGCATTTGACACAATACCTCATTTGAATATTGTTGATAAACTCAAGAGGTTAGGTGCAAACTCTTATGTCAGCCAATGGATAGCCAGCTGGCTCAGAGATAGTAACCAGGAAGTTAGATTTGGAGAGTTCACCTCTACTAAGAGGCCAGTCACAAGCAGAGTCCCTTAGGGATCAGTCCTGGGAGTGCTGCTTTTTATCATTTACTTCTCTTCAATGGCCTCTGGCTGACGAAATTTGTAGATGATTGCAAATTAGAAGCTGTCAGTGAATCTCCCACAGACATAAATGTTCTGAAAGAAGCACTGACACACACACACACACACACACACACACACACACACACACACACACACACACACAGACACACACACACACACACACATGGTGTTAAAGGCATGGACTAAAACTAAATGCCATGAAATGCATAATAGTATCCTTCTGGAAGTCATCCAACCCTGGTAACTATCACACTGACCACACACCCCTTAGTGTTGACCCAGTAGTCAGGAACTTGGGGACACACATAGACAGCAATCTAGCCTTTGACCATTAACCATTTTATGTTGTGCAACTTATTAACAAATGTATGACATCAAGGTCCAAGAAAGTGATTGTTCCACTGTATTTGGCATTCATCAGACCTATCATTGGGTACAATGCCCCCTTTGGTATGTATCTAACCAGGTATAGCCAACCTACTCCCAGCAACTGCCACATCTTTGGAACAGGCTACCAGTTCATGTGAAGCAGAGCACCTCTATGACACTGTTCAATAAGAACCTGGATGGGTGGATGGGGCACCGTAAATTCTCACCAGAGGTAGTAGCCACAACTCTCCTGGATGGGCAGTCATCGCTAAATGCAATCTTGGGTATTGACTAGTACTTCTACGGTATTACATTGGGTTGAAATGGCTAGACTTAAAATAACCTCCGGGTTGATAGCCTAGAATCTGCTATGATCTTATAATTGGAATTTCCACAGAGGTTCCTCACTAAAAGAATACAGGATGTAAGTAACATGTCCTATGCAGACTGTCTCAAGACCATATCCCTGTATTCTGTCTCCTACAGGCTGTTGAGGAGAGATCTATGCTTGGCATGCAAGATATTGTCAGATCCCACTTTGATGGACCTCCTGCATATCTGCAAAACAAACAGCACCAGAATTACCCATTCTAAAGACTTATACCCTTCCTGTGATATAAACATGACCTTCTGGAGAGACAGGTATATGTCCCAGAGGTTACCCCTTTTCTGGAACAGGCTCCCCATATATGTGAAGCAGAGTTCCTCCCTAACCCAGTTCAAGTGTAACTTGGACAATTGAATGGGGAACAAGAACTTCATCCTTGGTTTGACACCTATGTCTAATGGACACAGGCAGTTTGTAAATGGTTCATCTCCCAGGCCCATGTCTATAAATGTTTCATCTCACAAATTCCTTCTTACATTTATCAAGGGTACCAGAACTTGTCACAGATTTGGGATGTATAGCTAGGCTTAAAAAGGCCCTTGTAGTCATTAGCCTAGTAAACATCTTTGAACCCATGAACTTAAGTATCTGGTTTAAGGTAAAGTTTGAAACCAAAACCCCATAACAAATCCTGAACTATCCATACATCTGGGCAAATCCGTAACTCCTTCTTTAAGGCGTGTGTCTCAAGCTGAGAATATAAAACTCTACTTGTGCAAATTTCCCCAGAAAGGAGCAATTACCTGAAACTCCTGTAAGGAACTCCTGCCCCTGGCTGGTTGCTGTATAAGAAGGCCCGAGTACCTGTTATCCCCACTTTGAGAAAAACTACTAAGTGCCTGCACCACTGTTACCCAGAATTTAACCCCTGGATGCTCTTTACCACACTGTGAGCTTTATGTGAGTGAAGCAGCAATCCAGGCAGGCACACCTGCCACCATTGAAGGCCCAACAAGCCTTCTCCTTGTATGTCTGTTCATCCAGATTTCTGGATGTGGGCAGTATAGCAGTATAGGCCTATCTATCTTCTCATTTAACCATGTATCTGGATGATGTTTGTCCCATCATAATGCTTTATTTACTGCCTTCAAATTACAGAACTTCTAGTCATACCAGAGACAGGCTAACCCACCCATAATGTGATCTGCTTCCCACAGGGTAAAAAAATATGATAGTAATCCCTGGAACTGGACACCATGCCTTTACAAATAACATGCATGATGAAAAAGGACTTCCTTACAATAGTGGATAGATTGTTAAAATAGGCTCCCAGATCAATGAATACAGGATCAGCTTTCAGAGATGTGTCACGGTGGTAAAGTTGTTATGTTGCCATGTCACTGCCATTTGTATTTTTCTTAGTATCTGTTTTAATGGAATAGTCCTTTGAGATTTCATTTAATTTAGCTACTAGCTGTTGTAAATCCTCCGGTGATGTTACAAAAAGGCAATATTGTCTGCATAGCATAAATTATTATAATTCCTACAATTAATATGAAAAACAGTTGAATCAATCTATTCACAACATTTCTCATAACATCCTTGTTATACATTTTAAAGCATGTAGATGAAATTAAACATCCTAGCCCTTCCTGTATTTTCCATTGAAGAGGATCTGAAAGAACACCTTGTACCTTAATGGACATTTGTTGGTGCATGTGCAGGTTTCTGATAACTCAGATGAAACAGTTGCTAATACTCATATGATTTACTACATTCCATAACATGCACCGATTGACAGAATCAAATGTTTTCTTTTAATCAACAAATGCCATATAGAGAGGCTGATTGAATCCTCTTGCTTTCTCTAGGATCATTCAAATGTTGAACACTTAGTCTTTATTGTCAACCACCTTCTTGAATCCCATCTATTCTTCAGTTAACTCCCATTCTGCTGATGATGTAATGCACATGAGAAGAACTTGCAAGAGTATTTTGCTGGTCTTAGTGATGAGTGGCAATTTCTGGTGCTTGGTGCTGTCTGTTGTCCCTGGCCTTTTTGGGGTCAGTACAGACACTGAGTAAAGACAATCCATTGGCATGGCAAGGAGTAGGCCAGGTCCTCAATCTGTTTATCATCAGAACTTATCCGCAATACAAATACCCATGCTGATTTTTGGTGGCATTAGTCAATGCAACTAAATCACCTAGAGACATTTTTTACACATTTGAGTGGCTATCCCTGACACAGTTCACAGTCTCTGATCCATGCTCTGTCTAGAAAATACCACACATCCATACCTCTCAACCTCTTAGAGTAAGAAATCTGGACAAAGTCACAAATCATGGGGAGACAAAGGCCCCAAAATAGGGACAATTTTTTAAATATTGCTTTTACAAACTTAGAAAGTAGATAGAGTAAGAGGTTTTGCAATAGCATTAATTTTCCGAAGGGTACGAAGTCTGAAACTAAAATGTCATTATTTTCTGACTTAAATATTCAATGATTTGCCAGTGATTTGCTAGAAAAGCAGATTTTTATGAAAAATGGACCAAAAATGTGAGGCAAGAATCTGGACATTCTGCAGAAATCTGTACAGTTGAGAGGTATGCGAACATGACTGATGCACAAAGCAGTTGGTCTATGAAATCTTCCAATGACAGTCAGCATCTGGAGTTTGTTCTGCTTCCCACAGCTTCAGTATTGGTTGTGTTTGAGGTGAAAACACCTGGGGAGGACATGAAAACTCCATACAGGCATTGACCAGCAGTCAGGATCAAACCTTGTACCTTGTGTAGCTGTGTTTCATTGTGATCTTTCAGCTTTCCTCTTAATTTTAAAATGAAGTGTGCATCATGAGCATCTACATGCACACTCCCATTCCTAACAAAGGACGCAGGAAGTACCTCATTACTGCATTTCTCCCCCCACAACTCTTATTGCCTGTGATCCTAACTAAAGCCTAATCACCAAAAGTGTAATTCAAGTTTTCTCTCTTTGAGTGGCCGATCCATCATAGAATTTACTGGATTTGGAGATGTTAGTGTACAATAAAAGATGATCTTGGATGAAGCCCTTAACTATACCCTTTATTGTATTTTACTATGCAGATTTGTTCAAATCTGTCAAGTTAATTCACTGACTTGTAAGGTCAGTAAATTCACTGTCAGTAAAGCAATCTTATTACATGTGTTGGTATTACTTGCACAGAACCGATATATGGGTAGTACAAATAGTTTACTTGCTGAATATAAGGCTATCTGGCATTTTGGAAGGTCAGATAACAGGATAATGGCCCTTCCTGATTCTCAGATGGTTATCAGTGGAATCTCAATAAAACAAAAATCAAAGCTAAGGATATTCCTGGACAGTAGAGTATGAATGCCCTTCTGTGGTGCTATTCTTATGTACACAGGCAGAGTTCTCCCTGTGATTATGCTGTGCTGGTCTAATGCAAAAGAAATGCAACCATCTGGCAGTCATGTCTTACAGGCCAATATCAGTGCTAAACATTCACCATATGTTGTAAAAGTAGTTCAGGGGAGCAATAAGCAACTTTGCAGAGGCATTAAGAAGATGTATCTAATCCTTCAGCTTTTGTCTACTTATCATTGCTAAATATCTATCCCATTTTATAAGGCTAGCTCTGAGAGTGGTTAAGGTCTAGTAAGATCTGACCTGTGGGCATTATGATCTTTAACATTATCTACTCTGAACTTTTCATCTTGTAGAAACATTCTCTATTACAGTAAACTCTCGGTTAACCAGCACCCATTGGGATTGGTAGATGACGGAAAACTGTAATTTCTGGTTGCTTGAAAGTTACTATTAAAAATAGGCCTGACTAATACTGTATCCTATACTATTTGTTTGGTTTGACTTGTTGTTAGATTGGGGAGAGAGGTAATTTATTCCTGTCTCCCTTTTTATAACTCTAAAACTTTAAAAACTTAAGGTATGTTTCTGTTGGGAGGGAACAGAAAGTGCAACACATGAAAATTGTACTGTATTTCTTCGATTTTTTTTTTCTGGTTGCATGAGAGTTCTGGTTGCTTGAGTTCCAGTTAATTGAGAGTTTACTGTACTTAAGTTAATGCATGTACTGTGGCAGAACTTATTCACAGACTCTTTTGTCCAGGGGGCAGAGAAGTACAGGCTGTACATTTTAATGCAAGAAAAGGGAAAAGTGAATCATTCAAGTTACATTGCATACTTAGAGTGTGATGAGGAGGAATGCAGACATACTGGCTACATTTGTAAGGCTTTAATAAATAAGGATATCACTGAGCTGTAATGTGTAAAGGACAGACTGAGAATACCCATCAGCTGCAGCTTCCTCAGCTGGAGGTCCAAAACATTTACCCATAAAAAGATATCTGCAATGGAATCAGTATAAATGTATGTGCAATGTAACATAATTTAACATAGCATATATTAACCTTATAATGGTATAGCATACTCTAAAATAACATATGGCATGCAGGTAGAGCAAGAACGCTGCCTTATCCTAAGGTACAACTGACAGCTACAGGCATCATTGTGACCCCCTTCTTCTATTAGACGTGGATTACTGCATATACTTGTGTAACCCACAAAAGAAAGAAAGACTGAAAAAAGATAGATTTTGCTATCAAGCTGTTTTGCATCTGGGTTCAGACTACTGCATCAGAGGTGAACTCAGGGGCATACTGGACTGAATTAGACTGGATTTGCTATCAGTAACTGTTTTTACTGAGAGTAACGGTTGCCTTTTCCTTGCTGTTGCTTTCCTATTTGTAAACATGCAAGATGTAAGGAAGGAGAAAGAGCTCCTACTATCACGCCTTATTTTATATCTGGGATCAGAAACTGCAAAAAGTGCAGTGTTGCTTAACCATAAGCTTGTTACTTTAGCCATTCTATGTAGTAGACCTGTAACAAGCAGTGTACCCCAGGATTCAGTCTTGGGGCCTCTGTGGGATATACTTTTTTCAGGTGCAGACCAAAACCAAGTTTGCAGATGACTACAAGCTGGGTGCTGTCATCAATTCCCCAAGCGATATGAACATCCTCCAAGAGGGTCTCACACAGACAAATGACTGTTGCCAGAAACACGGCCTCAAGCTGAATACAAAACAATGCATCATCATCCCCTGTGGGAAGAATGATGTCCCCACAAATTATCACATTAATAACAATGTTCTAAGCATACAATCAGTCATGAGAGGTTTGAGCACCTGGGTTGATAGCAACCTGACTTTTGACCACCATATTGCTTCCGTTGTACAGAAAGCCTTCTACATGGGTCACCTCATAATTAAGGGTATCTCATCTAGGGATAAGGAGGTCATAACATCCCTGTATTCTTCCCTTATAAGGCCCATTATTGACTACAATGCCCCTTTCTGCATGCACCTCACAAAACACATGCAGTAGCTGGAGAGACCACGAGGTTCTTCACCAGTAGAATCCAGGGTCTCAAACATCTACCATACACAGATAGGCTAAAAGCTAAAAGCCTATCCCTCTACTCAGTTTCATACAGACTCCTCAGAGGTGACCTCTATCTGGCCTACAAGGTGATCATGGCCCCCACCTTGATAGGACTGCTGCATATCTGCGTCAGGCTCCACTCGAGTAACCCACACGCACGGCCTCAACCTGGTCTGTGACATCAACAAGACTTGCTGGCAGGACAGATTTGTATCCTAGAGACTCCCCCATCTGTGGAATAGACTCCATCTCCACATCAAGCAAAGTACCTCTTTAACCATTTTTAAGCACAACCTGGATAACTGGATGGGAAACAAAAAATATATCCCTGGGATTCCACCTGTGTCCCTGCTGGACAGGAGCATTGGGTGCTGATTTGTCTAAATGTGGGCTAAACTCTTAGCTAGGCTTATAAGGGCCTCAGGGCCAATAGCATAGTAGCCTCCTATGATCCTATATTTTTATCCTCCATTCTCTTATTTGTCAGCTACTCAGAAAAAATCTTCATTATCAAGTAACCTGCTGTAAAATAAGATAATAAAATAAGATTCCCTTTTTCCCTGTTGTAACTAATTTTTTTTTTACTTATAATACTCATTACTGATTTTTGTTTTATTCTTTACCATGGTACTATTTTGCAGTTTCAGTTTTGTTTCTGTGCACTTTTACAAATACTTGTGGAGTTGCTTGCTTCTTTATTGCTGACTGGTGTTGTACTTATTTTTACAGTTTTACTAATCTCACTGAATTTATTGCTATGTCGTTGTTGTTGCTACTTGTTCTCTGACATTGAAATTTTGTCATCTGTAAAACAAAGCTGCTTTTGCATACTTCTCAGTTATTGCACTGCCATTTAGTTTTACAGCTCTCTGCTATGCATTATCATTGTTTTCTTTGTACATCTTACTAGATTATCTGTTTATCTTCTGACTTGGACATTGTTTCATTGTACCTAGACTGTACTTGCTGTCAGACTGCTGTTGTTAATTTTGATGATTATCCTCCCTGCGGTTGGGTGGGTGTTCGAAAGGCATGAGTAAATGGGCGTGCCTTCGTTGAAGGCTGAACATCGAGCTGGCACCTCGGCGTTCGTGAAAATCCACTGCCAATCATTAGCGGACCGGAGTTCCGCTGTGGCGACCCCTAACCGGGAAAAGCCAAAAGACAACAGCACTGTCGTGTCGATTAGTAGAATGTTTTTTAATTAGACATTCCTTCCAGACTATTACAGCCTTTCATGCTGTCTTATATGTTCACCAGCCTTACAAACTAAGCCAAACCAAATTCTGCCAGTTCCACTCACACCACTTAATTCTAATTTAGTCATTTCCATTAACAATTACCACATCAACCTTAACTCTTAGTTTCATTATGAAACTAACCATCACCATGATTTTAGACAGTTATCTTCAAACCTCATATTTCTTCCCAGTTAATCCATACCAGCAGCAATCCCTGCACTTGCTACAACTCCTATTGCTAGCAATATAAACTTAACATACTTATGAAAAACAGGACCCTAGTTTATAAAATCTACCATCTGCTATCACAGCCATGAGCTGAGCTTAATTCTCACCTGAACAGTCTGTTGACAGCAGGCATTCTGCGGCAGTGTAGTAACTGTCTCATGTTCACTCTACTCCAAGATTATTCCACCTCTACTTATCGGATCTAGAGGTCAATATCACTAGTCACACAATTATCGGCCTATCTATTCTTAGGTAGTAAGTAAATTTTTGCCTAGGCCTCCAATGTACTCAAACAGAAGACTTCAGCCTTCTAGAGATTCACTGATACCTGCATTCTCACATACTGCTACAGGGAATCACCAAAACTACAAGCCTGAAACCCTGTAGTCACTTATTTGTTTTAGCTGCAAAATCCTAGTCATATGTTTCCACCAGTGGCATTTATCAGACTAAAAAAGAGGCAGGGATACTATCATTTGTCTCTTACACTAAGATCAGGTTGTTGCAAGGGCCCTAAGAATCCCTACTATCCTAAATACGAGTATAACCATGCTGCTGCACACATAAGAGTGAATGAAATCTGTGGCCCACACTAAGGGATAAGCAACAAAATACAGTTGATCGTGTCACCTGTTTTTTCCAAGAAAGATAAACTGGCCTTTCAGGAATGATGTCTAAGTAAATTGACATGATGATTCTGGGTTTCCAAGCAATTACAACATGTCCTCCTTACCAGTGCATTATACCTACCACACAGTCAGAATGACTCGCAGCTGTGAGGGCATATCCATATTTAATGAGTAGCCCATTGTCTCATGGCAGGCAACGAATGATACCAAACTAGTACTTTTAGAGGTTCTAGGTTATCTTAACAACAGTACTTACTACATCACTCTAACCTTCTGTGACCCTTGTACAACACAGACTGATCTCAAAAATCACCTTGATAAGACAACCATCTTACACAATGCCATTTCTATGGAATACTTTCATTGTCCCTCTCATGACTGGAAATCTTATGCAACCTGTAATAAGAGGATTTTTGATTTTGTAAATACTAACTCTTCAGTGTAAATTTCCTCCACTATCACCAAGGTTATTAACCTACTTCATAATTACTTTGCAGACTGTCACCATCCTGTTCTACTCAGCTTGCCTTTACCTCCCTGATAAAATGTGATCTCGTAGATATAACCTACACTTTCAGTAAAAGCTTTGCCTATTATTAAAAAAAACGTATTTTCAGGTAATTCTAAAGCTATCTTATTACTCCCTATAGAGATCCTCCGCAAGTACAACGGGACTATCCTGTTGAATATTTCTATTCATGACCGTACACGTCTCAAAGTACCAATCTGCAGCCTAACGAATGGATGTATAAAAATGCCATTTAAATCTAAAACAAGAACAGCAATTAGTTAAATGATAAGACAGTATTGTGGAATACCAGTACAGAAAAAAAAATAGTCTGATGACTCATTGTAAAAACTTCCTTGTCCCATATTATAAATGTAACTCAAAGGCACTTGGCAAGACCTTTATGTTTTACAATTACAGTGCAAACCCATGAATGTATTTAGAATTCCTTCCAATACAAAGAAGATGAAAAGACCTTCTCCCTCTCCCTCTCCCAGAAAACTGTGGATAGTTTGTCTGGTGCTCTGTCCAGTTCTCCAAACTGGCACCCTCTCAGCTCAAAGTCTCAAAGTAGAGGAAAAATTCTTCTCAATGATAAAAGTTAAAGACCAAAAGAAGAAAAAAAATCTCTTTTGCTCTGAAACCCTAGAAAGCTTCTTGCTACAAATGTAGCAAGTAGCTTACTATAGTTAAATCTCTACAGAGGGAGCCCTACAGTGCTTCAGCCATGACCACAAAGGCATTCATAATGCCGATAATACACTCTTGCACCATTATCACCTGAAGATTATGCCCTCTAACAACCTGCACCCAAGGCAGCTGCCCCCTTTACCTCACCCTCTTTATAGCTCTGGTGTTACCCATCATTTTCACCCTAATTGTACCATCTGTTTATCAGCCTTAATCAAGTGGCTTCTACTTTTTCAAAACTAAAAACATTAGCTGTACGGCCCTGCCCTGACAGAATTCCCAGCTATCTGACTGCAAGTAGTTTGATCTAGCCCTCCAGGCTACACTGCCAGTATTTGAAAATGCCTGTGATATGTCTATGCAAACAATGAAAAAAATATTTCAATTATTTTTTTCTCCTTCTGCTTGTAGCTGACCATCAGCTGCCACAACTTCCACCCTCATTCACCAGGTCAGCTTCCCTTTGACCCATTTTCAGGGTCATTGAGAAGATTGAAGACTCTGGTACAGCTTAACACTGCTGCCATGTAGTCCACCCTGCTCCATCCTCCCAGTCCTGTAGCAGCAGCCTTGTCTGTTCTGCAATCACTGCATCTCGGAGGTGTATAAATACTTCTGCTCTGCACTGTCTACCAACCAAATGGTACACCATTTGCAGCACTGAGTTCCGCAGCTTCTTAATGTTGCTATTGCAGTGAGCATAGACAGCCTCCTTCTCCCAGGATGGATGAGTTGGCATCAGTGCTCACTGCCATCCTCCCTACTCTGGTCTCTCCAGTGCCCATTCCATTCCTCAAACATAGGTGTCTATGATGCCGTAAGGGCCTTATCCACCTGCATCATGGGGTTAGATTGGTATTTTAATTTATCTTTTGTACAAATGGATCAACTGAAGAAGTTAAGATTTCTCAAACACCTCAAGTTAGCTGAGGTGGTAAAGGAAGCATCATGGTTATTATGTTTTGCACCAGATTAATCCGTTACTTAAGATGTCTCAAAAATCCTTTAAATTTGTAGAAGCTTAGCTAAATAACTCACAGCTCCTACTACTAAACCCTAAAAAATAAACTTATCCTTTTAACCCTAAATCATACTCACAAATTAATGACATTTTCAGTTTTACCTCATTAAGTATTATAAAACTCAACCATGTATCTCACACCAAGCTGTTCAATATCAGATCTGATAAAAATTAAAAATTCAATTCACCACATTTAGGTAACAGTAAAGAAAAAATAAAGCATCAAAAGCTTGGCCTACTATATAGATCTAAATCTACCTCTCAGACGGAACACAGGAAACCCCAAGACTAGTACATAGGTTCATAGATTCATGGTCACAAATCTTCAGTGACTTACAAATTTTATTTATTTTATTTTACTTTTTATTTGTTGACCAGGATAGTCCGACTGGATACATATCCGTTTTCAGCGGAGGCCCGGGGAGAAAAGCTCCAACACATATATATATATATATATATATATATATATATATATATATATATATATATATATGCATTCAGAAAAGAAAAGAAAGAAAATAGAACAAATAAGAATTTTTTTAAAAAAACTTTTGTTTACAGAATTGTTCCAGCCATCTAGTTATACAGTTACATCAAAAAGATGAAAATAGGCTTAGTTAACAAATACAACCTCTTAGTGATGGTCCAAGTTACATGCGTCAGGTAGATATGTACATATTATGTACTTTATGATAAAGGTATCTTAGTACAGACCGGTTCTGTCAACCAAGTACAGAGTAGGATTGTATCTAGAGATTGCTAAGGTTAATTATCTACAGTAGAGAGGGCAAGGGAATTTAGTACCAGGTATTGCAGGAGGGGGCTAATCAGGGCTAGAGCATGGACATAGCCAGTATGATTTGAAATGGAGTTTGAGTCTTTTCTTAAATTTGGATAAGGAGGTCATGAGAGTAAGGTGGGCAGGGAGAGAGTTCCATATCTTACTGACAGCATTAGCAAATAGGGAGTTTCCGGCTGAATTGCTATATTTGACTGTTTGGACAGCAGTCTATTAGATGAGCGGAGTGAGCTAAGATTACTGTATGGGACGATTATATTTTCCAGTGCAGGGGTGTCACCTGGTTGTTTGAGAATTTTATATGCTTCAATAAGCTGGTTTAGTTGTAAAAGGCTCTGTAGTTCTATCCAGCCTAGGTCTATTAGATTAAGGCGATGATGTGTCCTCTAAGGTGTGCCAGTGGTGAATCTTGCAATGTTATTATAGCAGCTGGAGAGTTTATTAAGGCTAGATTTGCTAAGGTTAGTAAGCATGGGTGAGGCATAAAGAGGGGTAGAGAGAAAATGAGCGTGGGCAATAGCTGCTCGAGTCAAAGGAGTTAGGAAATATTTTATCCTATAGAGCGACCCAAGTTTTTTGTTTACAGATTTAATGGTTTGATTGATATGTGTATCAAATCTAAGATTATTATCAACTGTTACTCCTAGGAGTTTAGTATTGGGGTCTGGTGAGATGATAGTTCCATCATTTGATGTGATGGTAAAGGTTACTGCTGAGGATTTGTGGGTGGGTAAGAAAATTAAAAGCTTAGTTTTTTTCGGGTTTAAGATCAGGCACCTATTAGAGAGCCAGTTTTCAACTATGATAAGTGTGCTCTGAGTTTTTAACAGTAGATTTGTTGGAGAGGTATCAGAGCATACCAGGGTGGAGTCATCCGTGTACTGAATGCAAGTGGCATCTGGGATGGCTGTGTGGAGATCATTGATAAAGATTAGAAAGAGAAGGGGTCCTAATATGGAACCTTGGGGAACTCCTAGGGTATTTGGTAACAGGCGAGAGAGCTTGTTCTGCCATAAAATGGCTTGTTGCCTGCCATTCAGATAGTCTTGGAACCAATGGAGAGCTTGATTATTTAAGGATATGGTTTTCAGTGTGTGGATAAGTAGTTGATGGTTGACCATATCAAAAGCTTTGGACAGGTCTAGAAAGAGGGTTGAGGAAATTTTGTTGTTATTCCGGTTGTGGTTAATGACATTGTTGAAGGAAAGGAGAGCTAAGGAGGTACTGTGATGGGGTCTAAACCCATGTTGAGAGTTGGTCAGCAGTTTATTCTGTATGAGATAGTGCAGGAGTGCTTTGTGCACACACTTCTCCATAATTTTAGCCAGGGGAGACAGTATGGCTATGGGCCTGTAGTTAGAAAATTCAGTAGTTATACCACCTTTATGGAGTGGTATGACATATGATATTTTCCAGATGGAGGGAATGGTGGCTTCTGTTATGGCTCTATTGATTAGGATAGGGATGGGGTAGGCTATGGCATCTGCAGCTATTTGCAGATACTCAGCTGGAAGAAGGTCAGCTGAAAGTGTGGTTGGCTTTAGCTTCTTTAGTAAGGATCGGATGAGGGATGTAGAAACTGGTTGGAGGCTGAAAGATAGTGGAGATTTGGGTATAGGAGTATTAGCTATAGAGGCACTAGGAGTTACCTGTCTGGCTAGGGCCTGAATAGTCTCAGTGAAGAAACTATTAAAATTATTTGCCACATCTTTGGTGCTTTTTTTGCTGGAAGCTGTGGGGGGAGGAATGGAGGATTGACCTGGATGAAGGAGTTTATTAATGCCCGCCCAAAACTTGCGAGGGTTATTGTGGTTATTCTGTGTAGTTGACAATAGTAGTTTTTTTTTTGTCAAGTAAGATAGATTTTTTTGTCTCATTCCTAAACTGCTAGAAATTAACTTGATTTAGAGTGGCTTTAGTAGTACGCCACTTGGCCCATGCCTTATTTTTGAGTAAGATTTTGAATTTGGTATCTTTTGAAAGCCAAGGGGTGATTTTTGTTTTAATTCTAATTGAGCATTTAGGAGCATGGGAATCAAGTATTTCTAGGAATTTGATATTAAAGTAATCAACAGCCTCATCCAGGGGAAAGTGTTTTAGTTCTATCCAGTTACAAACTTTGAGTTCAGATTGGAATTTTGCGGGGTTAAAGTTTTTGATGTTTCTGACACACTTGCAGGTGGGCAGGTGGGAGTTAAGTGTTTTGTGTTTAAGTGTATATGTAATAAGGTGATCACTAAGGTCATTTGTGAGAGTTCCCAACATGTACATGTGGGAATGACTATTTATGAGTATCCAGTTTAGGATACTCTCTTTTTGATTGGGCTTTCCTATTCTGGTGGAGAAGTGTACGAGCTGCGAAAATGCATAGAGATTTATGTGGTTAGAGGGAGAGTCTGAGGAACATACGTTCCAGTCAATATTAAGATCTTCCATGACAATAGTTTCTTGGGAGTAGTTAGAAGAAATCCAGTTAAGAATGTCTTCCAGGGTGTTGGTATTGCTGCCTGGGGGGATATATATATATATACAGATTATGTTTAGAGATTTGCTTTTATTAACTTGTAGTTTGGTAGTCAAAATTTCGGCATTGGAGGTATGGGGCGGCTGTGTGGAGTCAATTATAACATTAAGTGTATTTTTATATAGTACGGCTACCCCTCCTCCCTTTCTGGTAGTATGGTCGGCACTAAGTATATCATATCCAGGTGGTAGCATCTCATTATCTGATGTTTTTGGTTTTAGCCAGGTTTCAGTTAAACACCGTATATCAGGGGAGTGAAATGCTAAGAGGGCATGTAGGTTATGTACCTTATTGTTTAAGCTTCTTATGTTTAGGTGGCAGGCCAGTAAGGATTTGGAGGGCCTGTTGATGGAAGATGGGCAAGTAGAGTCTAGAGAAGGGGCTGGTCCAGGGTTGGGGTGGATGTCCCTGTCCCTAGTCAGATTTTTTTGTAATGTAATTAGCAACTTCATAAATTTATATATTAGTTTTAGGCAGTGTTTGGATTTGGGATAGATTTGTCTTGACCTATTAAGATACACGGTGGAGGGGATGGTGTTAGTGACTGGGTAGTGATTAAGTAGTTCAGATGTGGATGGGAGTATGGGGGTACTGGTTTGATAGGTAAGATATGTGAACCCTAGGCATTGCTGATTTTCATAGTTGGTGAGGAGGTATGGAATAATTAAAAGGGGTATTATGAAAGATGAGATATTGAGTTTTATAGTTAATGTTGTGGGTGGGGGAGTCATTATTAGCATAGGGGAATATTATCACTAAGAATGAGAATAGTAGGAGGAGAAAAAAACAAAAGGGGGAGGATATTACTAATATGGTAGAGAGTTTGTTTGGCTAGGACAGACTGGGGGAATGGTTTATTTGCTATAAATTTAGTAGTACTTGGGGAGGGGGGTAAGAGGGCAGGGTGGGGCACATAGCAAACCTGAGCATAGCAAGGGTGAGTGGAGCAGGGCTAATCCAGACCACAAACTTTCCAAGATGCAGTAAATAAACTGTAAGTCTTTTAATATAAATACAAATTAATATATGTCTTTTAGTGTTAATACAAAAGGATAACTGCTATTCGCGGAGCTGGGCTAATCCAGACCACAAACTTTCCAAGATGCAGTGAATACACCGTAAGTCTTTTAGTGTTAATACAAATGGATATATGTCTTTTAGTTTTAATACAAAAGGATAACTGCTGTTCACGGAGCGGGGCTAATCCAGACCACAAAATTTCCAAGATGCAGTGAATACACTGTAAGTCTTTTAGTGTTAATAAAAATGAATATATACAAATGAATATATGTCTTTTAGTGTTAATTCAAAAAGATAACTGCTGTTCACGGAGCGGGGCTAATCCAGACCACAAACTTTCCAAAATGCAGTGAATACATTAGAAGTCTTTTAGTGTTAATACAAATGGATATATGTTTTTACTGTTAATACAAAAGGATAACTGCTGTTCGCTATGCCTATACTTTGCTGTCTGGCTGCTAGCAAGTTTTAGATCGTGCTGAAGCCAATTCTGTCTAGGGGATTAATTTAAGGAAATGGAACTAGTGTGGCAAACTGCCGTGCTTGAACCCAGTATCCGTGAAGGATTAGACTTCTTTTCTTATGAATTAAACTAAGATTTTAACCTTGGCAGGTTTAAGTTATTGGGAGTGGCAGGAATGTTTTTTGGTTGTTCGTGCAATCTCGAGGGAGAGTAGAGTCCCTCAAGCATAGAAAGCCTGTCAGGGGAGTATGGAGGTAGCACCTGAATAAGGGTAGAGTAGTTAGCAGCAAAGCACGCTGAAAAAAATGTCTACCAGGCTATACATTGAATAATATGCAGACAAACAAAGGATATCATGTAAACATTTCAATAGTTATCTTCAGCAGAAAGTAAAACCATATGCGTTGTACTCTTTATCAGGTGCTTAAGGCTGAGAGATAATAGTCGCTATGGATTTACAGTTACATCCGGGGCAATAAACTAAACTGAAATACTTGGCCCTATTAGAACAGTTCAGTAAGCCAGCTATTCTGGTAGTTATATCAACCTTGCTGTATGAGAACACGCTATCGCAAGTATGCATCACAGAGTAATCATTAAGTTATTATACATGCTGTCGCATTTCTATCCTACACAAAGGTAAAGGTATTAACAGTTGCGTTTATGTTAGTAAGTTACACTGTCTTCGATATATGAAGCAAAACACAGTGTCTCAAGTATTTTCTACAAAGAAACACACTGCCCACTTTTTTACACTGAAATAATCACATTCAACAGTTATGAGTGCATACCAAGTTTTAGAGGCAGACGACTGGGTCCATGAGCACAGGGTAGTTTGAAAATGGTGGATACTGCGGGTGAATTAGTAACCCTTTTACTTAAATTAATCCCCTAGACAGAATTGGCTTCAAAACTATCTAAAACTTGCTAGCAGCCAGAAAGCAAAGTATAGGCATAGCGAATAGCAGTTATCCTTTTGTAGGAAGACTAAAAGACCTATATTAATTTGTATTAACACTAAAAGACTTACAGTGTATTCACTGCATCTTGGAAAGTTTCTGGTATGGATTTTCCCTTGGTTTAATTACTCTAAAAACTCCACCCCACACTACCTATGTATGCAAGGTTATTATTCACCCACAGTATCCACCATTTTCAAACTACCCTGTGCTTCTTGACCCAGTCATCTGCCTCTACAACTTGGTATGTATTTATAACTGTTGAATGTGATTATTTCAGTGAAAAAAATTGGACAGCATGTTTTAAACCTCTTTGATTTCTTTGTAGAATATACTTGAGACACTGTGTTTTGCTTGATATATCGAAGATAGTGTAACTTACGTAAACGTAATTATTAATACCTTTACCTTTGTGTAGGATAGAAACGCGACAGCATGTATAATGACTCAGTGATTACTCTGTAATGCATACTTGCGATAGCATGTTCTCATACAGCAAGATTAATATAACTACCAGGGTAACTGTCTTAATGAACTGTTTTAAGATGGCCAAGTATTGCAGTTTAGTTTATTGCCCCGAATGTAACTGTAAATCCATAGCGACTGTCATCTCTCAGCCTTAAGCACCTGAATACAGAGTACAACGCACATGATTTTACTTTCTGCTGAAGATAAGTATTGAAATGATTACCTGATTTCCTTTGTTTGTCTGCATATTATTCAATGTATTGCCTGGTAGACATTTTTTTCAGCGTGCTTTGCTGCTATCTACTCTATCATTATTTAGGTGCTATCTCCGTACTCCCCTGACAGGCTTTCTACACTTGAGGGACTCTGCACTCCCCTGAGATTGCATGGACAACCAAAAAACATTTCTGCCACTCCCAATAACTTAAACCTGCCCAGGTTCAAATCTTTAGTTTAATTCATAAGAAAAGAAGTCTAATTCTTCATGCATACTGGGTTCAAGCACTGTAGTTTGCCACACTAGTCCCATTTACTTAAATTAATCCCCTAGACAGAATTGGCTACAAAACTATCTAAAACTTGCTAGCAGCCAGAACGCAAAGTATAGGAATAGCGAACAGCAGTTATTCTTTTGTATTAACACTAAAAGACATATATCCATTTGAATTAAAACAAAAAGACTTACAGTGTATTCACTGCATCTTGGAAAGTTTGTGGTCTGGATTAGCCCCGCTAGTTATCCTTTTGTATTAACACTAAAAGACTTATACCCATTTGTAATAATACCAAAAGACTTACAGTGCATTCACTGCATCTTGGAAAGTTTGTGGTCTGGATTATCCCCTGGTTTAGCTACTCTAAAAACTCCTCCCCCACACTACCTATGTATGCGAGGTTACTAATTCACCCACCGTATCCACCATTTTCAAACTACCCTGTGCTCCTGGACCCAGTCGTCTGCCTCTACAACTTTGTATGTACACATAACTGTTGAATGTGATTATTTCAGTGTAAAAAAGTAGACAGCATGTTTTAAACCTCTATGATTTATTTGCAGAAAATACTTGAGATACTGTGTTTTGCTTCCTATATCGAAGATAGTGTAACTTACTAATGTAAACACAATTTTTAATACCTTTACCTTTGTGTAGGCTAGAAACGCGACAGCGTGTATAATGACTCAATGATTACTCTGTGATGCATACTTGCGATAGCGTGTTCTCATACAGTAAGGTTGATATAACTACCAGGGTAGCTGGCTTATTGAACTGTTTTAATAGGGCCAAGCATTGCAGTTTAGTTTTTTGCCACGAATGTAACTGTAAATCCATAGCGACTATCATCGCTCAGCCTTAAGCACCTGAATACAGAGTGTAAGTCTTTAAGTGTTAATACAAATGGATATTTGTCTTTTAGTGTTAATACAAAAGGATAACTGCTGTTCGCTATGCCTATACTTTGCTTTCTGGCTGCTAGCAAGTTTTAGATAGTTTTGAAGCCAATTCTGCCTAGGGGATTAATTTAAGTAAATTGGATTAGTGTGGCAAACTACCGTGCTTGAACCCAGTATGCATGAAGGATTAGACTTCTTTTCTTATAAATTAAACTAAAGATTTTTAACCTTGACAGGTTTGAGTTATTGGGAGTGGCAGGAATGGCTTTTTGTTGTCCATGCGATCTCGGGTAAGAGCAGAGTCCCTCAAGAATAGAAAGCTTTTCAGGGGAGTATGGAGATAGCACCTAAATAAGGATAGAGCCGTTAACAGCAAAGCACGCTGAAAAGTAATGTCTACCAGGGTATAATAATATGCAGACAAACAAAGGATATCATCAGAAAGTAAAACCATGTGCGTTGTACTCTGTATTTTGGTGCTTAAGGCTGAGAAATAATAGTCGCTGTGGATTTACAGTTACCTTCGAGGCAAGAAATTAAACTTCAGTACTTGGCCCTATTAAAACAGTTCAGTAAGCCAGCTACACCGGTAGTTATATCAACCTTGCTGAATGAGAACACGCTATCCCAAGTATGCATCACAGACTAATCATTAAGTCATTATACACGCTGTCGCGTGTCTATCCTACACAGAGGTAAAGGTATTAACAATTGCGTTTTTGTTAGTAAGTTATGCTATCTTCGATATATGAAGCAAAAGACAGTGTCTCGAGTATTTTCTACAAAGAAATCATAGAGGTTTAAAACACGCTCTCCACATTTTTACACTGAAATAATCACATTCAACAGTTATGAGTACATACCAAGTTGTAGAGGCAGACGACTGGTTCCAGGAGCACAGGATAGTTTGAAAATGGTGAATACTGCGGGTGAATTAGTAACCTCACTTACATAGGTAGTGTGGGGGAGGAGTTTTTAGAGTAGCTAAACCAGGGGCTAATCTACACCACAAACTTTCCAAGATGCAGTGAATACACTGTAAGTCTTTTATTGTTAATACAAATGGATATATGTCTTTTAATGTTAATACAAAAGGATAACTGCTGTTCACGGAGTGGGACTAATCCAGACCAAAAACTTTCCAAGAAGGAGTCAATACACTGTAAGTCTTTTAGTGTTAATACAAATGGATATATGTCTTTTAGTGTTAATAGAAAAGGATAACTGCTGTTCGCTATTTCTATACTTTGCTTTCTGGCTGCTAGCAAGTTTTAGATAGTTTTGAAGGAATTCGGTCTAGGGCATTAATTTAAGTAAATGGGACTAGTGTGGCAAACTACCATGCTTGAACCCAGTATGCATAAAGGATTAGACTTCTTTTCTTATGGATTAAACTAAAGATTTTAAACTTGGCAGGTTTAAGTTATTTGGAGTGGCAGGAATGGTTTTTGGTTGTCCGTGCAATCTCGGGGGAAAGCAGAGTCCCTCAAGCATAGAAACACTTTCAGGGGAGTAAAGAGATAGAGTAGTTAGCAGCAAAGCAAGGTGAAAAAAAATGTCTACCAGGCTATACATTGAAAAATGTGCAAACAAAGAAAGGATATCATGTAAACATTTCAATAGTTGTCTTCAGCAGAAAGTAAAACCATGTGCGTTGTACTCTGTATTCAGGTGCTTAAGGCTGAGAGATGATAGTCGCAATGGATTTACAGTTGCATTTGCGGCAATAAACTAAACTGCAATACTTGGCCCTATTAAAACAAGTCAGTAAGCCAGCTACCCTGGTAGTTATATCAACCTTGCTGTATGAGAACATGCTAGCGCAAGTATGCATCACAGAGTAATCACTTGAGTAATTATACACGCTGTCACATTTCTATCCTATACAGAGGTAAAGGTATTAACAATTGCGTATATGTTAGTAAGTTACACTATCTTCGTTATATGAAGCAAAACACAGTGTCTCAATTGTTTTCTACAAAGAAATCATAAAGGTTTAAAACACACTGTCTACTTTTTTTACACTGAAATAATCATATTCAACAGTTATGAGTACATACCAAGTTGTAGAGGCAGACAGCTGAGTCCCAGAGCACAGGATAGTTTGAAAATAGTGGATTCCGTGGGTGAATTAGTAACCTTGCATACACAGGTAGTGTGGGGGAGGAGCTGATAGAGTAGCTAAACCAGGGGCTAATCCAGACAACACACTTTCCAAGATGCAGTGAATACACTGTAAGTCTTTTAGTTTAATAAAATGGATATATGTCTTTTAGTGTTAATACAAAAGATTATCAGCGTTTGCAATGCCTGTTCTTAGCTTTCTGGCTGCTATCAAGTTTTAGATAGTTTTGAAGCCAATTCTATCTAGGGGATTAATTTAAGGAAATGGGACTAGTGTGGCAAACTACCGTGCTTGAACCCAGTATGCAAGGAGGATTAATTTTCTTATGAATTAAACTAAAGATTTTAACCTTGGCAGGTTTAAATTATTGGGAGTGGCAGGAATGGTTGTCCATGCAATCTCAAGGTAGAGCAGAGTCCCTCAAGCGTAGAAAGCCTTTCAGAGGAGTACGGAGATAGCACCTAAATTAGGATACTGTAGTTAGCAACAAAGCATGCTGAAAAAAATGTCTACCAGGCTATACATTGAATAATATGCAGACAAACAAAGGATATCATGTAAAGAATTTGAATAGTTATCTTCATGAGAAAGGAAAAACATGTGCGTTGTATTCTGTATTAAGGTGCTTAAGGCTAAGAGATGATAGTTGCTATGGATTTACAGTTACATTTGGGGAAATAAACTAAACTGCAATACTTGGCCCTATTAAAACAGTTCAGTAAGCCAGCTACTCTGGTAGTTATATCAGCCTTGCTGTATGAGAACATGCTATCGCAATTATGCATGACAGAGTAATCACTGAGTCATTATACATGTTGTCTCATTTCTATCCTACACAGAGGTAAAGGTATTAACAATTGCGTTTACATTAGTAAGTTACTCTATCTTTGATATATGAAGCAAAACGTAGTGTCTCAAGTATTTTCTACAAAGAAATGATAGAGGTTTAAAACATGCTGTTATACACGCTGTCGTGTTTCTATCCTACACAGAGGTAAAGGCATTTACAATTGCGTTTTTGTTAGTAAGTTACACTATCTTCGATATATGAAGCAAAACACAGTATCTCAAGTATTTTCTACAAATAAATCATAGATGTTTAAAACATGCTGTCCACTTTTTTACACTGAAATAATCACATTCAGCAGTTATGAGTACATACCAAGTTGTAGATGCAAACGACTGGGTCAAGGAGCACAGGGTAGTTTGAAAATGGTGAATACTGTGGGTGAATTAGTAACCTCGCATACGTAGGTAGTGTGAGGGAGGAGTTTTTAGAGTAATTAAATCAGGGGCTAATCCAGACCACAAACAAGCATAGAAAGCCTGTCAGGGGAGTATGGAGATAGCACCTAAATAAGGATAGAGTAGTTAGCAGCAAAGCACGCTGAAAAAAAAATGTCTATCAGGCTATACACTGAATAATATGCAGACAAACAAAGGATATCATGTAAGCATTTCAATAGTTATCTTCAGCAGAAAGTAAAACCATGTGCGTTGTACTTTGTATTCAGGTGCTTAAGGCTGAGAGATTATAGTTGCTTTGGATTTACAATTACATTCGGGGAAATAAAGTAAACTGCAATACTTGGCCCTATTAAAGCAGTTCAGTAAGCCAGCTATCCTGGTAGTTATATCAACCTTGCTGTATGAGAACACGCTATCGCAATTATGCATGACAGAGTAATCACTGAGTCATTATACTCCTTGTCTCATTTCTATCCTACACAGAGGTAAAGGTATTAACAATTACATTTACGTTAGTAAGTTACACTATCTTTGATATATGAAGCAAAACACAGTGTCTCAAGTATTTTCAAGAAAGAAATGGTAGAGGTTTAAAACATGCTGTCTACTTTTTTACACTGAAATAATCACATTCAACAGTTATGATTACATACCAAGTTGTAGTGGCAGGCGACAGGGTCAAGGAGCACAGGGTAGTTTGAAAATGGTGGATACTGTGGGTGAATTAGTAACCTCACATACGTAGGTAGTGTGGGGGATGTGTTTTTAGAGTAGCTAAATCAGGGGCTAATGCAGACCACAAACTTTCCAAGATGCAGTGAATACACTATAAGTCTTTTAGTGTTAATAAAAACAGTTATATGTCTTTTAGTGTTAATAGAAAAGGATAACTGCTGTTGACTATTATTACTTGGCCCTATTAAAGCAGTTCAGTAAGCCAGCTACCCTGGTAGTTATATCAACCTTGCTGTATGAGAACACGCTATCGCAATTATGCATGACAGAGTAATCACTGAGTCATTATACTCCTTGTCTCATTTCTATCCTACACAGAGGTAAAGGTATTAACAATTGCATTTACGTTAGTAAGTTACACTATCTTTGATATATGAAGCAAAACACAGTGTCTCAAGTATTTTCTACAAAGAAATGATAGAGGTTTAAAACATGCTGTCCACTTTTTTACACTGAAATAATCACATTCAACAGTTATGAGTACATATCAAGTTGTAGAGGTAGGCGACAGGGTCAAGGAGCACAGGGTAGTTTAAAAATGGTGGCTACTGTGGGTGAATTAGTAACCTCACATACGTAGGTAGTGTGGGGGATGTGTTTTTAGAGTAGCTAAATCAGGGGCTAATGCAGACCACAAACTTTCCAAGATGCAGTGAATACACTATAAGTCTTTTAGTGTTAATAAAAACAGTTATATGTCTTTTAGTGTTAATAGAAAAGGATAACTGTTGGTGGCTATGCCTATACTTTGCTTTCTGGCTGCTAGCAAGTTTTAGATAGTTTTGAAGCCAATTCTCTCTAGGGGATTAATTTAAGTAAATGGGACTAGTGGGGCAAACTACATTGCTTGAAACCAGTATGCATGAAGGATTAGACTGATTTTCTTATGAATTAAACTAAACATTATAACCTTGGCAGGTTTAAGTTATTGGGAATGGCAGAAATGTTTTTTAGTTGTCCGTGCAATCTCAGGGGAGAGCAGAGTCCCTCAAGCGTAGAAAGCCTTTCAGGGGAGTACGGAGATAGCACCTGAATTAGGATACTGTAGATAGCAACAAAGCATGCTGAGAAAAATGTCTACCAGGCTATACATTGAATAATATGCAGACAAAGAAAGGATATCATGTAAACAATTTGAATATTTATCTTCAGCAGAAAGTAAAACCACGTGTGTTATATTCTGTATTCAGGTGCTTAAGGCTGAGAGATGATAGTCGCTATGGATTTACAGTTACATTAGGGGAAATAAACTAAACGTCAAAACTTGGCCATATTAAAAGAGTACAGTAAGCCAACTACCCTAGTAGTTATATCAGCCTTACTGTATGAGAACACGCTATCGCAAATATGCTTCACAGAATAATCACTGAGTCATTATACACACTGTTGTGTTTCTATCCTACACAGAGGTAAAGGTAATTACAATTGCGTTTTTGTTAGTAAGTTACACTATCTTCGATATATGAAGCAAAACACAGCGTCTCAAGTATTTTCTACAAATAAATCATAGATGTTTAAAACACGCTGTCCACTTTTTTTACACTGAAATAATCACATTCAACAGTTATGAGTACATACCAAGTTGTAGATGCAAATGACTGGGTCAAGGAGCACAGGGTAGTTTGAAAATGGTGGATACTGTGGGTGAGTTAGTAACCTCGCATAGGTAGGTAGTGTGAGGGAGGAGTTTGTAGAGTAATTAAACCAGGGGCTAATCCAGACCACAAACTTTCCAAGATGCAGTCAATATACTGTAAGTCTTTTAGTATTAATACAAATGGATATATGTCTTTTTGTGTTAATGCAAAAGGATAACTGATGTTTGCTATGCCTATACTTTGCTTTCTGGCTGCTTGCAAGTTTTAGATAGTTTTGAAGCCAATTCTGTCTCGGGGATTAATTAAAGTAAATGGGCTAGTGTGGCAAACTACCGTGCTTGAACAAAGTATGAATGAAGGATTACATTTCTTTTCTTATGAATTAAACTAAAGATTTTAACCTTCGCAGGTTTAAGTTATTGGGAGTGGCAGGAATTGTTTTTAGTTGTCCGTGCAATCTCGGGGGAGAGCAGAGTCCCTCAAGCATAGAAAGCCTGTCAGGGGAGTATGGAGATAGCACCTAAATAAGGATAGAGTAGTTAGCAGCAAAGCACGCTGAAAAAAAATGTCTACCAGGCTATACATTGAATAATATGCAGACAAACAAAGGATATCATGTAAGCATTTCAGTAGTTATCTTCAGCAGAAAGTAAAACCATGTGCGTTGTACTTTGTATTCAGGTGCTTAAGGCTGAGAGATTATAGTTGCTTTGGATTTACAATTACATTCGGGGAAATAAAGTAAATTGCAATACTTGGCCCTATTAAAGCAGTTCAGTAAGCCAGCTACCCTGGTAGTTATATCAACCTTGCTGTATGAGAACACACTATCGCAATTATGCATGACAGAGTAATCACTGAGTCATTATACTCCTTGTCTCATTTCTATCCTACACAGAGGTAAAGGTATTAACAATTGCATTTATGTTAGTAAGTTACACTATCTTTGATATATGAAGCAAAACACTGTGTCTCAAGTATTTTCAAGAAAGAAATGGTAGAGGTTTAAAACATGCTGTCTACTTTTTTACACTGAAATAATCACATTCAACAGTTATGAGTACATACCAAGTTGTAATGGCAGGCGACAGGGTCAACGAGCACAGGGTAGTTTGAAAATGGTGGATACTGTGGGTGAATTAGTAACCTCACATACGTAGGTAGTGTGGGGGATGTGTTTTTAGAGTAGCTAAATCAGGGGCTAATGCAGACCACAAACTTTCCAAGATGCAGTGAATACACTATAAGTCTTTTAGTGTTAATAAAAACAGTTATATGTCTTTTAGTGTTAATAGAAAAGGATAACTGTTGGTGGCTATGCCTATACTTTGCTTTCTGGCTGCTAGCAAGTTTTAGATAGTTTTGAAGCCAATTCTCTCTAGGGGATTAATTTAAGTAAATGGGACTAGTGGGGCAAACTACATTGCTTGAAACCAGTATGCATGAAGGATTAGACTGATTTTCTTATGAATTAAACTAAACATTATAACCTTGGCAGGTTTAAGTTATTGGGAGTGGCAGAAATGTTTTTGGTTGTCCGTGCAATCTCAGGGGAGAGCAGAGTCCCTCAAGCGTAGAAAGCCTTTCAGGGGAGTACGGAGATAGCACCTAAATTAGGATACTGTAGATGGCAACAAAGCATGCTGAGAAAAATGTCTACCAGGCTATACATTGAATAATATGCAGACAAAGAAAGGATATCATGTAAACAATTTGAATATTTATCTTCAGCAGAAAGTAAAACCACGTGTGTTATATTCTGTATTCAGGTGCTTAAGGCTGAGAGATGATAGTCGCTATGGATTTACAGTTACATTAGGGGCAATAAACTAAACTTCAAAACTTGGCCATATTAAAAGAGTTCAGTAAGCCAACTACCCTAGTAGTTATATTAGCCTTACTGTATGAGAACACGCTATCGCAAATATGCATCACAGAATAATCACTGAGTCATTATACATGCTGTTGTGTTTCTATCCTACACAGAGGTAAAGGTAATTACAATTGCGTTTTTGTTAGTAAGTTACACTATCTTCGATATATGAAGCAAAACACAGTGTCTCAAGTATTTTCTACAAATAAACCATAGATGTTTAAAACACGCTGTCCACTTTTTTTACACTGAAATAATCACATTCAACAGTTATGAGTACATACCAAGTTGTAGATGCAAACGACTGGGTCAAGGAGCACAGGGAAGTTTGAAAATGGTGGATACTGTGGGTGAATTAGTAACCTCACATACGTAGGTAGTGTGGGGGAGGTGTTTTTAGAGTAGCTAAATCAGGGGCTAATGCAGACCACAAACTTTCCAAGATGCAGTGAATACACTATGTCTTTCAGTGTTAATAGAAAAGGATAACTGCTGTTGGCTATGCCTATACTTTGCTTTCTGGCTGCTAGCAAGTTTTAGATAGTTTTGAAGCCAATTCTCTCTAGGGGATTAATTTAAGTAAATGGGACTAGTGTGGCAAACTACATTGCTTGAAACCAGTATGCATGAAGGATTAGACTGATTTTCTTATGAATTAAACTAAACATTATAACCTTGGCAGGTTTAAGTTATTGGGAATGGCAGAAATGTTTTTAGTTGTCCGTGCAATCTCAGGGGAGAGCAGAGTCCCTCAAGCGTAAAAAGCCTTTCAGGGGAGTACGGAGATAGCACCTAAATTAGGATACTGTAGATAGCAACAAAGCATGCTGAGAAAAATGTCTTCCAGGCTATACATTGAATAATATGCAGACAAAGAAAGGATATCATGTAAACAATTTGAATATTTATCTTCAGCAGAAAGTAAAACCATTTGTGTTGTACTCTGTATTCAGGTGCTTAAGGCTGAGAGATGATAGTCGCTATGGATTTACAGCTACATTTGGGGCAATAAACTAAACTTCAAAACTTGGTCCTATTAAAAGAGTTCAATAAGCCAGCTACCCTAGTAGTTATATCAGCCTTACTGTATGAGAACATGCTATCACAAATATGCATCACAGAATAATCACTGAGTCGTTATATGGCTGTCGTGTTTCTATCCTACACAGAGGTAAAGGTATTTACAATTGCGTTTTTGTTAGTAAGTTACACTATCTTCGATATATGAAGCAAAACACAGTGTCGCAAGTATTTTCTACAAATAAATCATAGTTGTTTAAAACATGCTGTCCACTTTTTTACACTGAAATAATCACATTCAGCAGTTATGAGTACATACCAAGTTGTAGATGCAAACGACTGGGTCAAGGAGCACAGGGTAGGTTGAAAATGGTGGATACTGTGGGTGAAGTAGTAACCTCGCATACGTAGGTAGTGTGGGGGAGCAGTTTTTAGAGTAATTAAACCAGGAGCTAATCCAGACCACAAACTTTCCAAGATGCAGTCAATATACTGAAAGTCTTTTAGTGTTAATACAAATGGATATATGTCTTTTTGTGTTAATGCAAAAGGATAACTGATGTTCACTATGCCTATACTTTGCGTTCTGGCTGTTAGCAAGTTTTAGATAGTTTTGAAGCCAATTCTGTCTAGTGGATTAATTTAAGTAAATGGGCTAGTGTGGCAAACTACCGTGCTTGAACAAAGTATACATGAAGGATTACATTTCTTTTCTTGTGAATTAAACTAAAGATTTTAACCATGGCAGGTTTAAGTTATTGGGAGTGGCAGGAATGATTTTTGGTTTTCCGTGCAACCTCAGGGGAGAACAGAGTCCCTCAAACATAGAAATACTTTCAGGGGAGTACGGAGATAGCACCTAAATAAGGGTAGAGTAGTTAGCAACAAAGCACGCTAAAAAAAAAGTCAACCAGGCTATACATTGAATAATATGCAGACAAACAAAGGATATCATGTAAGCATTTCAATAGTTATCTTCAGCAGAAAGTAAAACCATGTGCGTTGTACTTTGTATTAAGGTGCTTAAGGCTGAGAGATTATAGTTGCTTTGGATTTACAATTGCATTCGGGGAAATAAAGTAAACTGCAATACTTGGCCCTATTAAAGCAGTTCAGTAAGCCAGCTACGCTGGTAGTTATATCAACCTTGCTGTATGAGAACACGCTATCGCAATTATGCATGACAGAATAATCACTGAGTCATTATACACCTTGTCTCATTTCTATCCTACACAGAGGTAAAGGTATTAACAATTGCATTTACGTTAGTAAGTTACACTATCTTTGATATATGAAGCAAAACACAGTGTCTCAAGTATTTTCTACAAAGAAATGATAGAGGTTTAAAACATGCTGTCCACTTTTTTACACTGAAATAATCACATTCAACAGTTATGAGTACATATCAAGTTGTAGAGGCAGGCGACAGGGTCAAGGAGCACAGGGTAGTTTAAAAATGGTGGCTACTGTGGGTGAATTAGTAACCTCACATACGTAGGTAGTGTGGGGGATGTGTTTTTAGAGTAGCTAAATCAGGGGCTAATGCAGACCACAAACTTTCCAAGATGCAGTGAATACACTATAAGTCTTTTAGTGTTAATAAAAACAGTTATATGTCTTTTAGTGTTAATAGAAAAGGATAACTGTTGGTGGCTATGCCTATACTTTGCTTTCTGGCTGCTAGCAAGTTTTAGATAGTTTTGAAGCCAATTCTCTCTAGGGGATTAATTTAAGTAAATGGGACTAGTGGGGCAAACTACATTGCTTGAAACCAGTATGCATGAAGGATTAGACTGATTTTCTTATGAATTAAACTAAACATTATAACCTTGGCAGGTTTAAGTTATTGGGAATGGCAGAAATGTTTTTAGTTGTCCGTGCAATCTCAGGGGAGAGCAGAGTCCCTCAAGCGTAAAAAGCCTTTCAGGGGAGTACGGAGATAGCACCTAAATTAGGATACTGTAGATGGCAACAAAGCATGCTGAGAAAAATGTCTACCAGGCTATACATTGAATAATATGCAGACAAAGAAAGGATATCATGTAAACAATTTGAATATTTATCTTCAGCAGAAAGTAAAACCACATGTGTTATACTCTGTATTCAGGTGCTTAAGGCTGAGAGATGATAGTCGCTATGGATTTACAGTTACATTAGGGGAAATAAACTAAACTTCAAAACTTGGCCATATTAAAAGAGTACAGTAAGCCAACTACCCTAGTAGTTATATCAGCCTTACTGTATGAGAACACGCTATCGCAAATATGCATCACAGAATAATCACTGAGTCATTATACACACTGTTGTGTTTCTATCCTACACAGAGGTAAAGGTAATTACAATTGCGTTTTTGTTAGTAAGTTACACTATCTTCGATATGTGAAGCAAAACACAGCGTCTCAAGTATTTTCTACAAATAAATCATTGATGTTTAAAACACGCTGTCCACTTTTTTTACACTGAAATAATCACATTCAACAGTTATGAGTACATACCAAGTTGTAGATTCAAATGACTGGGTCAAGGAGCACAGGGTAGTTTGAAAATGGTGGATACTGTGGGTGAGTTAGTAACCTCGCATAGGTAGGTAGTGTGAGGGAGGAGTTTTTAGAGTAATTAAACCAGGGGCTAATCCAGACCACAAACTTTCCAAGATGCAGTCAATATACTGTAAATCTTTTAGTATTAATACAAATGGATATATGTCTTTTTGTGTTAATGCAAAAGGATAACTGATGTTTGCTATGCCTATACTTTGCTTTCTGGCTGCTTGCAAGTTTTAGATAGTTTTGAAGCCAATTCTGTCTAGGGGATTAATTAAAGTAAATGGGCTAGTGTGGCAAACTACTGTGCTTGAACAAACTATGCATGAAGGATTAGACTTCTTTTCTTATGGATTAAACTAAGGATTTTAAACTTGGCAGGTTTAAGTTATTTGGAGTGGCAGGAATGGTTTTTGGTTGTCCGTGCAATCTCAGGGGAGAGCAGAGTCCCTCAAACGTAGAAATACTTTCAGGGGAGTAAGAAGATAGCACCTAAATAAGGGTAGAGTAGTTAGTAACAATGCACGCTGAAAAAAAAGTCTACCAGGCTATACATTGAATAATATGCAGACAAACAAAGGATATCAAGTAAACATTTCAATAGTTATCTTCAGCAGAAAGTAAAGCCATGTGCGTTGTACTCTGTATTTAGATGCTTAAAACTGAGAGATGATAGCCGTTATGGATTTTATATCAACCTTGTTGTTTGAGAAAACAGTATCACAAGTATGCATCACAGAGTAATCATTGAGTTATTATACACGCTGTCTCATTTCTATCCTACACAGAGGTAAAGGTATTAACAATTGCATTTACATTAATAAGTTACACTATCTTCGTTATATGAAGCAAAACACAGTGTCTCAAGTATTTTCTACAAAGAAATCATAGAAGTTTAAATCATGCTGTCCACTTTTTTTACACTTTAATAATCACATTCAACAGTTATGAATGCATACCAAGTTGTAGAGGCAGACGACTGGGTCCAAGATTACAGGATAGTTTGAAAATAGTAGATACTGTGGGTGAATTAGTAACCTTGCATACATTGGTAGTGTGGGAGAGGAGTTTTTAGAGTAGCTAAACCAGGGGCTAATCCAGACCACAAACTTTCCAAGATGCAGTGAATACACTAAGTCTTTTAGTCATAATACAAATGGATATACGTCTTTTAGTGTTAATACGAAAGGATAGCTGCTGTTTGCTATGTCTGTACTTTGCTTTCTGGCTGCTAGCAAGTTTTAGATAGTTTTGAAGTCAATTCTGTCTAGGGGATTAATTTAAGTAAATGGGACAAGTGTGACAAACTAACGTGCTTGAGCCCAATATGCAAGAAGGATTAAACTTCTTTTCTTATGAATTAAACTAAAGATTTTAACCTTGGCAGGTTTAAGTTATTAGGAGTGGTAGGAATGGTTTTTGGTTGTCCGTGCAATCTCAGCAGAGAGCAGAGCCCCTCAAGCATCGAAAGCCTTTCAGGGGAGTACGGATATAGCACCTAAATACGGTTAGAGTAGTTAGAAGCAAAGTAAGCTGAAAAAAATGTCTACCAGGCTCTACATTAAATAATATGCAGACAAACAAAGGATATCATGTAAACCTGTCAATACTTATCTTCAGCAGAAAGTAAAACCATGTGCGTTGTACTCTGTATACGGGTGCTTAAGGCTGAGAGATGATAGTCGCTATGGATTTACAGTTAAATTTGGGGCAATAAACTAAACTGCAATACTTGGCCCTATTAAAACAGTTCAAGTAAGCCAGCTACCCTGGTAGTTATATCAACCTTGCTGTATGAGAACACTCTATAGCAAGTATGCATCACAAACTAATCACTGAGTCATTATACACACTGTCGCATTTCTATCCAACACAGAGGTAAAGGTATTAACAATTGCATTTACATTAGTAAGTTACATTATGTTTGATATATGAAGCAAAACACAGTGTCTCAAGTATTTTCTACAAAGAAATCATAGAGGTTTAAAACACGCTGTCCACTTTTTTTGCACTGCAATAATCACATTCAAAAGTTATGAGTACATACCAAGTTGTAGAGGCAGATGACGGGTTCCAGGAGCACATCGTAGCTTGAAAATGGTGGATACTGCGGGTGCATTTGTAACCTCGCATATGTAGGTAGTGTTGGGGGGAGTTTTTAGAGAAGCTAAACCAGGGGCTAATCCAGACCACAAACTTTTCAAGATGCAGCGAATGCACTGTAAGTGTTTTAGTGTTAATACGAATGGATGTATGTCTGCTTAGTGTTAATACAAAAGGATAACTGCTGTTCGCGGAGTGGGGCTAATCCAGACCACAAACTTTCCAAGATGCAGTGAATACACTGTAAGTCTTTGTTAAAACAAATGGATATATGACTTTTAGTGTTAATACAAAAGGATAACTGCTGTTCACTATGCCTATACTTTGCTTTCTAGCTTCTAGCAACTTTTAGATAGTTATGAAGCCATTTCTGGATAGGGGATTAATTTAAGTAAATGGGACTAGTGTGGCAAACTACCGTGCTTGAACCCAGTAAGCATGAAAGTTTAGACTTCTTTCCTTATGAATTAAACTCAAGATTTTAATCTTGGCAGGTTTAAGTTATTGAGAGCGGCAGGAATGGTTTTTGGTTGTCCTTGCAATCTCGTGGGAGAGCAGAGTCCCTCAAGCATAGAAACACTTACAGGGGAGTACGGAGATAGCACCTAAATAAAGATAGATTAGTTAGCAGCAAAGCACGCTGAAAAAAATGTCTACCAGGCTATACACTGAATAATATGCAGACAAACAAAGGATATCATGTAAACATTTCAATAGTTATCTTCAGCAGAAAGTAAAACCATGTGCGTTGTACTCTGTATTCAGGTGCTTAAGGCAGAGAGATGATAGTCGCTATGAATTTACAGTTACATTTGGGGCAATAAACTAAACTGCAATACTTAGCCCTATTAAAACAGTTCAGTAAGCCATCTACCCTGGTAGTTATATCAACCTTGTTGTTTGAGAACACGCTATCGCAAGTATGCATCACAGACTAATCATTGAGTCATTTTACATGCTGTCATGTTTCTATCCTACACAAATGTAAAAGTATTAAGAAGTGCGTTTACGTTAGTAAGTTACACTATCTTCGATATATGAAGCAAAACACATTGCCTTAAGTATTTTCGACAAAGAAGTCAGAGATTTAAAACATGCTGTCCACTTTTGTATACTGAAATAATCACATTCAACAGTTATGAGTACATACCAAGTTTTAGAGGCAGACGCCTGGTTCCAGGATTACAGGGTAGTTTGAAAATGGTGGATACTACGGTTGAATTAGTAACCTCACATATGTAGGTAAAGTGGGGGAGGAGTGTTTAGAGTAGCTAAACCAGGGGCTAATCCAGACCATAAACTTTCCAAGATGTAGTGAATACACTGTGTCTTTTAGTGTAAATAGTAATGGATATATGTCTTTTAGTGTTAATACGAAAGGATAACTGCTGTTCACTATGCCTATACTTTTACTTTCTGGCTTCTAGCAAGTTTTAGATAGTTTTGAAGCTAATTCTGTCTAGGGGATTAATTTAAGTAAATGGACTAGTGTGGCAAACTACCATGCTTGAACCCAGTATGCATGAAGGATTAGACTTCTTTTCTTACGAATTAAACTAAAGATTTTAACCTTGGCAGTTTTACATTAATGGTTTTTGGTTGTCCATGCAATCTCGGGGGAGAACAGAGTCCCTCAAGCGTAGAAACACTTTCAGGGGAGTACAGAGATAGCACCTAAATAAAGATAGAGTAGTTATCAGCAAAGTACACTGAAAAAATGTCTACTAGGCTATACATTGAGTAATATGCAGATAAACAAAGGATATCATGTAAACATTTCAATAGTTATCTTCAGCAGAAAGTAAAACCATGTGCGTTGTACTCTGTATTCACGTGCTTAAGACTGAGAGATGATAGTTGCTATGGATTTACAGTTACATTCGGGGCAATAAACTAAACTGCAATACTTGGCTCTATCAAAACAGCTCAGTATGCCAGCTACCCTGGTAGTTATATCAGCCTTGCTGTATGAGAAAACGCTATCGCAAGTATGCATCACAGAGTAATCATTGAGTCATTATACATGCTGTCGCGTTTCTATCATACACAGAGGTAAAGGAATTAACAATTGCGTTTACATTAGTAAGTTACACTATCTTCGATATATGAAGCAAAACACAATGTCTCCAGTATTTTCTACAAAGAAATCATAGAGGTTTAAAACACGCTGTCCACTTTTTTAGACTGAAATAATCACATTGAACAGTTATGTGTACATAGCAAGTTGTAGAGGCAGACGTCTGGGTCCATGAGCAAAGGGTAGTTTTAAAATGGTGGATACTGCAGGTGAATTAGTAACCTCACATACATAGGTAGTGCAATCTCGGGGGAGAGCAGAGTCCCTGAAGTGTAGAAAACCTTTCAGGGGAGTACAGAGATTACACCTTGGCAGTTTTAAGTTATTGCGAGCGGCAGGAATGTTTTTTGGTTGTCCGTGCAATCTCAGGGGAGAGCAGAGTCCCTCAAGCGTAGAAAGCCTTTCAGGGGATTACTGAGATAGTACCAAGTTGTAGAGGCAGATGACTGGGCTCAGGGGCACAGGATAGTTACAAGATCAAATAACAAAACTTGAACAATTCTACAAGGAAATACCTAACCTTGCTACACATTCCTCATATGCATCCCATTTTCGCCTGGCCCTCAAGCACCTAAACTAACCAGAACTCACACACACATGCGCATCTACTGCAGCTAATTGCTGCCCATAACATAAATTATAACCCACAAAAATGCCCAGACCTAAGTATTTGCTCCTTCAATAGTATTCAAAGTCCTAAACTCTTAAGACAAAATAATACTCAAAATAAACAAGTCACAAAATGCAACAGGCAATAGATACCCTGTACTCAAACTATGTGTCCAAAATTTGGAATGCAATCCCACTTTTCCTAGGCATCTTTACAGTCACCAGACTTTAAAGCTGATCCTTAAAAACTATCAAATGAAATCCCGGAAATGCTCAAGCACATCCCCAGGATAAAGATCTCTTAAATAACAAGTGAAATGTCAGATGATATACTTTCACTTTTTTCTTTACAATATCCATTATTTCTTCCCACTTTAATCAAAACGTACACCACTCTACAGCTAGCCTCTGAACAAGAATTGTTAGTCTAGTTTTATTTCTCATCTGATTCTCAGATTCATGTGTTCATATTTGTATACTAGGCTAATGACCACTGGGGCATTCATAAGTCTAACCAAGCATCCTGATTGTACTCCACAAGTCTATGTGCTCTAAAATTTATTTAAAGGGGTATATTTTAGCTAGGGCAAGATTAACTGGCTGTCTCTGTCCATTAGAGACATTGGTAATATGCCAAGGATGCATTTCTGATTTCCAATCCACTGGCCCAGGATTCTCTTGAGTAGGCTTAGAAAAGAACTCTGCCTCTCACAGATGGTAAGTGTTCCAAAGAAGGGGAATTCTCTGAGGCACATACCTGTTCCTACAGCATGTTCTATTTATGTCTGAAACAAAAGTTTATATTCCTAAATTGAGTAATTCTGATGCTATTCATTTTGCAGATATGTAATAGGCCCACCTGCATGGAATCCAAGGATGCCTTGTATGCCAGGTATAGATTGCGTTTCAACAGTCTATACAAAACAGAATATAGAGATAGGGCTTTGAATGGATCTGCTTAGGACATGCTGTTTACTCCCTGCATTCTATTTGTGAGGAACCCCAGTG
Organism: Protopterus annectens; assembly: GCF_019279795.1. Classification (NCBI taxonomy): domain Eukaryota; kingdom Metazoa; phylum Chordata; order Ceratodontiformes; family Protopteridae; genus Protopterus; species Protopterus annectens. The sequence continues at coordinate 321,876,102 of NC_056734.1, read as the reverse complement.
GACATTCCAGTTATTGCACTTGACTGGTCAGGTACATACTGAAGGGTCATTGCACTCAATGATGGTCCTGATGTGAGTCAAATACAGTGGGACAATTACTTCCTTGGACCTAGATGAGATTACCTTACTTATGAGTTGAGCAGCACTAGACATATGTTGGTCATGAGATGCCCTTACTTATAAGTTGAGCAGCACTACCTTCCTACCATAGACATATATTAATCAAAAGCCAGGTTGTTATCTGCATGTGTACCCAAGTCCCTGACTACTGCATCAGATCTGATGAAGTTCATAAGAAGTGAACGAAAGTGCTAATCTTTTTTATTTTGCATTTATTAAAGTTTAATAAACTGTAGTGTTACCATGGATCCAGCTGAGCCTTCATTTCTTTGGACTTTGTTTGCACATGGTCTTTTTGTTTTGTTTGGTGTGTTGTTAGACATAAATGTCATTTATGTCCCAGAGTAAAACATGACATTTTTGAGTACTAGTTCTGAAAAAGTGAGTGCTGTTATCATCAGTTTACTGTTTTGTCATCACAATTTTCAAGAATCTGACATAAAATTTTAGTGAATATAATCACTCTTGATAAATATATCAACAATACTCTGAGTCTCACTCAAATGTTCGTTATGCCTGCTGTATGCACTTCAAGTAATTTTCCATGTGGCAACTATTTTATTAGATAGTCACAATGGAAAGTCTTGCATGTGAGAAATCTCAGATAGCTGTATGGTTTGTATATAACTTAGACACAACTTCCTTCTATCACTAATACAAATGGTAGCATTAAAATAATTCTCATTGCCAATGTGCCTCATGAGTAAATTGAAGAAAACTACCATTCTGCTTAAAACACTTTGAAAGGATATGTAATTTATGGGTACTCCAATAAATCTTTCAGATATTTATAATAATGCGTAACACAATAACAAACACAAAAACTTACTACTGCTTATATATTGTAACTCAGAAAGGCAATAAATATGTTGGCATACATGTCTGCTAAAGTAGACCATATTGAGCTTCCTTTAATTTGTAAATAACATTTATAATCAAATAGAAAAAATGTTTTAAGACAAAACAATTCAATCTTATATTAACATAAGGGGTCACACTCTGGAGAGGGAGAGAGAACTTTAACTTCTCTAATCCATATTGTATATTAATAAGGTATTATGACTATCAATATTTATAGTCAGCTGGTATCCATATCAACTTCACTATCAGCCATCAATGATGTAAAATGTGAGGATTGCCCAATATAATACCTTAATGGAATAACATACCTCATTAGATAAGTAATAATCATACACCAAGAAGCAAAAGATGTCCCTGTGGATTACGTAAGCTCTTATATATTATTAGCACCTGACTGATGTTTTGAATTGGGGGTATGGAGGCAAGCTGCATGCAAGAAAGTATCATTAGTAATTTCATGTTCTTTATTGAATTAATAAGTTAGCTTAACAGTTAGCTTGACAGAGGGCAGTATATGTGACTATGGGCAACTTGTTGAAATAAATTAATGCAGTTGTAAATTCACATTTTTCTCAGACAGACTCCAACCCCCCAGTCACATGTAAGAACCAATACAAAATTAGTACATTACTACCTGTAAGTTTTTTCTTGTAATTTTTTGTATGGTAATCCACACAGTCTCATACAAATGAGGATCCACAACTGCATTTCCAGTCACACATCTTCTCATCTACACTCCAGTGAACAACAGATAACCTCACACCAACATACACAGACATGTCAAGCACTTTATAACATGCATGTCATCCACAGCCAGGTAAAGTGGCCAGTATAATCTGCCTGTAAGGTATGAAATATGATACTGTACATGGTAGACCTACACATAAAACTCAGTAGGCCTACCTTGCATATGATATGCCAGTACACGTGTCACTGCCTCAGGTATGTAGCATCTCCCTGTTGTGTTTGAACAGGCATCTTGGAGTAATTGCCTCAGGTATACCAGGCTGTGTAGCTGCTTATAAATATAAGTGCAGATGTGTCGATAGTCGTTCAAATACACACCAATGACTAACCAGTCTACGAACCATAGTTATCTGTTCCAGAATGGAACATGCAAATTTTCTACTCTGGCTAAACACATTTGTACATAGGGCAATATGGCAGCCATTAACTTTAGCTGGATGCTCCTCTGCTGTCAACACTGTGGCATCCACCTCCATGAGGGATTGACAGGGACAGAGCTAAAATGTGATTAAAAATCAGGGACAGTTGAGAGGCATGCCTGTAGGTGTAGGACAGCAGCGTATCACTGAGATGTCATTACCATAGAACTAAGACAGGCTTACTGTTGTAATCTGTATTCCCCATACATCCATCCTCCCAACCACATCCTGTTATATGGAGACATATATTACATACCTGCTGGAGTACAATAGTGCTTTTTTGAACTTTGCTTCTGTATACTTTCTGAAATCTGCTCTCCATGTGAGTGAAGTCTCATATAGAGCTGTTGCCCATAAGTAGCTTCTTGCCTTTTTAAGGTACTGCTCATTACCAGGTAATTTCCTCTGCACCAATCTGTGGCTGAGAATTGCTAATTGCAGCCAAAGAGCTGAATTGCACTATCATTGGCCAATGACACGCCACCACAGTGCAATATATAAGGCCTTCATGTAGACCTGGGCCCCTTTCTTAGTTGTTAAGGTAGACATCAGTGAGATGTGCAGAGTACAGTATTGCAGAGGGTAGGTACCATAACTGCAAACTGTATAGATTTATGGAGTATGTCCACAGTTTTGCCTCATATGTGTGGTCAGTGTCCCATGACATAGTGGTCATCTGGAAGCTCACTGGCAAACATTGTGGGTTGAGGTCAGTAAGGAAGGAGACACACTTAAGTGTCAGACTTCATACCCATCAGAATATGCATGCTAATGTAATAGCTGTTAATCTTGCAACCTATTATTTTTGTAGGGGAAAACTGTTACACATGTCCCTATCTGTGGGCCTTAGCCCCCCCGTGACTACATCAGGCTGTGTCCAGATCCTGTGTTCTAGGGTGTTGGGAGTTATTGTAGGTTTGTAGCAGCTACCTTTACATACAGCTGTGTATGCTGAAGGCTACAGCTGCTGCTGCAGCCTAGAGTACATGGGGGGGGGGGGTTGTGGACACTTTTGAGGACTGCAAGCTGTATGTGTAACTGTGGCAGCTATGGCAGCCCTGTCATTACAGCAGAGTCAGAGTAAGGGTACCCTGTACAGTCCAATTGAGGCATGTGATTAACGTACGTCTGTTATGCAACAGTGCCAATAACAGAGTCGTAGGTTACATATAGTTAGTCTATATGGATACGTGTAGTGTGTCCCTACCTGCAGGCCCCTGACTTGCAAAAGTGAGTAGCAGTTCATTAACTAGCAGTAACCTGTGTGAATTAGGATTGCATGACTCAGTCATTACTTGTCTTCACAATAATGTAACTGAACTGCTAGACAAAAGTGGATTTGAACCCAGGACTATGTGTGGAACAATGTACTGCATGCAAGGCATTTAACAGACTGTACCATTGAGTCACTGCAAAAACATCTGTATTAGCAAGATATATGTGCACATATACAGGCTGTGTGAAACATTTCTACATCCATCAGTATATGTATGGCTTTATATGGCTGTATTTCTGTACAAGGGTCCCAGTTGTACATGTACTTTGCCATTTCTGCCTTAGCAGGTGTCTTTCCACAAGTTGCTGATAAAAGGGCACATATACCTGCTATCACAGGCCTCACTTATATCCATTATTATGTTTTTGACTGTACTGGTGTATTATTGCACCAGAATCCAAGGTACACTCCCATTTTCCCATTAGTATTTATTTCAGTTACAATCCTAATGACTGTAAGTGGCAATCAGTATGTTTTGCTGGAAACACCTGCTTTTATATCAGGTCTATATGGCATGGTGTGTTAATGCAGTAGGCTGCAGGTGAAAGGGGCCCAGGTTCAAAACTTGGCAGACCTGTTCATTTTGTATGTGTCTGACAATGTAATAAACACATTTAATCATTAAAGCTCATTTAAGCTTAGCTAAGTGAAGCAGTGTGGTGTGCCAGACTGCACTGCTTTGCTAAGCTCTGCACAAACCCAAGCTAAAAAATATAAAGAAAAGAAAAAGGGGGTGATAGGAAAGTGGTGAAATCGGGGCAAGCAGGGGGGAAAACATAGTGTAAGGCATTTAGGGATGTGCAGGAAGGATCTAGGAAAGACCCATAGCTATCCATATCTTGTACAGCAACAGTTGCGAATTTTGGCAGATTTTGTAAATTAATTTGAACTCTCAAACCCCAGAGAGAGGGGTGAAGACAACATAACTTTATTGTGAAGTCAATTAGACTAGATTAGTGGTGTCCAGTGAACATGTGTGTGACATGGAGAGCTATGTATGGCACAATATTTCTTCTGGGGGGAGAGGTGCCAATTTTTCTTTCTTTTAAGGTGAGAGTGGAATGTAGGGGAAGGGACATAGGTACATGGGGGGAGGTAAGTTGGGTAGGAGAGGATACGTTTGAAGACAGACAAGACAGCAGACAGTGACAGTGTGTGACACATGAGGGAGGTTAACACCTTGCATGGGGAGGGTGTTGTGGAACCAAGTCACACATGCCTCCAGACAGCAGCAGCATGACTCTCATCCCCACCCATGGGATAGTCGACACTGCTACTTCACTGCCCCGAGGGTGAGTGTGCTGGAGGTTGAGCACCAAGGAGAGCCTGACCCATCAGTTCAGCCAGCATGCTCTCAATCTGCCATAGGTGGTATTCATAGTGCTGATTAATAATCTTGTGCACCATGACTGGCAATTGAGCCTGGGTAACTGCAGTCCCTCTGGCACCACTCCCAGGGGGAGGCCAGGCCCCTACCCATGAGATGGTTCCACCTGACACCACAGGTGGTGCAGGGGCAGCGGAGGTGACACCACCAGCTTGGGTCCCAAATGTGTTAGGACAGTTGAGGTAAGTTACTCGGATCACCGGGAACCAGCCTACCCTGACATGCTGTGGTAATGGAGTTGTAGCAATAAGTAAAGGTTAGTTATTAAGAAAACATTGTTAGTAATAACAGCATGGCAAAACATTGGCAATAACACAATTACATATCAATGCAAATTATGTGAAACGCAACAATAAATAACAGAACAGTCAGTATAACAGCATGCTAGTAACAGTTACAGCATAAGGCCAATAAAATAGGTAATTTAACAAGATATGTTAATATGCATCCATTTTAATAAATAACAATAATAATGCATGCCTCAATGAACAGTTAATTTAACAACATATGTTAATAGTAAACCATAACCAATGAATAACAGAAATAAATAAATAAAGATAAGGGGCGGGGGGAGAGAGAGAAAATCAGTCCATTAGTAACAGTGCAGCTTACTTCCTTGATGACAGTACTACTATCTACTCTACGGGTCTGTATTTTCTTTATGTTTACAGTGAGTACAAGTCTCCTGTAGCTGATGTAGCATGTACATACCTCTCACGCTGTATGCATTGGACACTATGGGCCAAATGGTAACAACTCTGGGTACACACCTACACAGAACTCTTGTGCATCAGGTGAACCTATATAACTACCAAGGTGTTCTGTGGGCTGAAATGGTGATACTTTGCAATCTACATACTCATTGCCATAGTATTTCTGTAACAGGCGGATTATGTACTATTAATTACATATGTGAAATCATGACACTTGAGAGACATGTGTGTGCAGAGTACAGACAACAGCAGTCATGCCTTGATTGGCAGGCATGGGAGTAGAACCTTATAGCAGTGACTGCGACTGTAGCAACTTTTAGCAGACACTCCAGGCATACAGCCATACCAAGATTACACATATTATTTCTGACTGCACATTGCTGAGTTTATACATTCTTGCTAATAATTTTAACAGTCTGGGAAATCTAAACACAGAATTATCTACTCATAATATGGGCTACTTCACCCATTTACCTGTAGTTCCTGTGGCGAGAGAATTTGTGAGCATTATGTGACTGCTGTTGTAATATTTAGTGCTACCTAGCACCGGATTTGAACCCTGGTTTGCGTGTGGCAAAATGTACTATACACAAAGCATGTAACAAACTGAGCTACTCAGTCACTGCTGATTACTGATTGACTGATATTTGTCTAGAGCTTACCTGGAACCAATCTATGACCTTACAGTACTAAAAAAGTCTTTCGGCTTTTCCAGATTAGGGGTCGCCACAGCGAAACTCTTGTCCGTTATAGATTGGCAGTGGATTTTTATGGTGCCAAGTTGCCAGCTCAATTCTCAACCTTCAAAGAAGGCACACCCATTCATGCACACAGCTACCTGCATGTCTTTAACCTCACTCAACCTCAGGGAGGACATGCAGACTCCACACATAAGGCGGTCCAGCCGAGAATCGAACAGGAGAACCATTGTTATACTAGACTGCAGTGACAGTAGAACACACATGCATGAAATACAAGAATAATGCAGATATTAGGTATGCTATATATCAGTCTAACAATGCTGGAGTACACACTTTATTGTTAGTGGGTTGAAATATCTGTGAAGTCAACAAACAATATAAGATCATGGAGTGGGCTATCTCACCCATATACCTTGCTTTCCTGGTGTTTGTAGATGACAGAGCATTATGTGAACAATATTGGCCTAGAGACAGCCTTGAACAGTACTATATGTGTTAGACAATACAATTACCAGCCATTATATTTGCATTTTACTGCTATTACATTGTTATACATGACTGCAGCACCTTACCTTGCAGCCTGAATGCATGTAGCTCTACTGCAATGGTTACAATAAGACAATCCTGATGTACATAATTTTCCTTGGTGTTATTGGTATTGATTCATGTTTTATTGCACAACAGTTGGCATTATTTATTTCTTGCAGTGCAGCTCTAATTCCACATTTATTGCACTACATACTTTATTATATATACTTTAATACAGTTACTGGTATTGTTTCATGCTTTTATTACACAACAGTTGGCATTATTCATTTCTTTCAAAACAGCTCTAATTCCACATTTAATGCACTACAGACTTTATTGCATATACTTTACTGCAGTTACTGGTATTGTTTCATGTTAATATACAACAGATGTTATTATTAATTTCTTTCAAAACAGCTCTAATTCCACAATTATTGCACTACAGACTTTATTGTATATACTTTAATGCAGTTAATGCTTTACCCTTTCTTGCTTATATCACTACACTTATCATAATACATCCGTACTCACCACACTCATGGTGCAACCTGGCCAGGTGCCTGGTGTGTGACTTGATATTGTGAGCCCTCTCCTCTGCAGCTGTTGGGAGAGAAGCACACCATTATGTATATCAGTTTTACAGACATTCAGATTAGATATTGGTGAAATAAAGGTAAAATTACATACATACTTGTGGGGAATTCCCTGCCCGAGCTTCTTGGACCCAGGTGTCAAGAGATCACTCTTTCTTCGTTTCAGGTCATCATGGTGGTGACAACACTGCTTACCTGTGTGGGGGATACCAGTAATACTGGTGAGTTCTCTGGCTAGTCAGTCCCAGGCCTCTGCCTTACACTCTGAGCCCTGGAAACCTTCCATACCTCTTAACCTCTTAGAGCAATAAATCTGGATGAAGCCATAATTAAAAGTGGGACAAAGGCCCCAAAATAGGGACCATTTTTAAATATTGGTCTTACAAACTTAGAAAGTTGATAGAATAGCAGGTTTTGCATTAGCATGAATTTCTTGAAGGATATGAATTCTAATATGTCATTATGTTCTAATTTCAATCTGTAATGATTTACCAGTAATTTGCCAGAAAACCAAATGTATACGTATGAAAAATGGACCAAAACATGAGGCCAAAATCTGGACATTCTGTGAAAATCTGTACTGTTGAAAGGTATGATTACCTCTCTGCAGCAGCTGGTTTTCACGTTTTTTTGCTAGGAGTCCAACCATGACCCTGGACTCCAGAATGCCCAGGTGCTGCACCTGGAAGTGTGCATCTTCTCTAAAACCTGCCATAGTACTCCTCAGAGACAGAAATCCAATGGATTCTGCTGTATTCTCACTTATGGGGATTAATATAGGCTGTTTTCCCACCCTTATACATTATTGGGCAACATTCAAAAATGTGGCACGTCACTTAGCATCGCACAAATCAGCACAGCTGAGCTGTAAAGTGTGAAAAATTGCAGAACCATAGTCTAAGCAGAGTTTAGCAGCATGCAAACCAGCCAAGCAGGGCATAAACATCGGCAGCCATTATCATGTTTATGCGGTGCTTAGCAGGTCTTAACAGAGCTTAGCAGAGTGCATCAGAGCTATATTTTAAATTAATCTGCAAAATGTGTATTTTAAAATTAAATACTTATTTGCCTTCCATGTATTCAAACCCCGGACATACTACACATGGAGCCATGACTCTACCCATTAAGCTACACAGATATTCAGAAATCAGGTGTACCTTTATATATAACACTGAGATACCTATTAGCAGTGCTAAGCACAGCGCTGCACTGCTCAAACATACTCTGATACACTTAAACATACATTTAAATAAATAATCAAATACATCTGGTTTCTATATTTAGATGTCTGGGCATTGTCTGGGCACTGCTTATTATTGCTATGCTCCACACCATCCAAACATGCTTTTTTATTAAAAAAATGTAAAAATTAACATAACACTAAAGGGCAGTCTGGGGAATGTCTTAGTCATCTGTGGACATGGTTACCACTACAACTCTCCCTACACCAATTTAATACCCATGTTCCTCAGCTCTCCCTTGGCAATGTGCCATCATTAATATGCATGGTGTGTTGCCAAGGAGAAACTGTGCACACAGACATGGCAACAGTCCATGTAGGCTCTACACTGTGCCTACATGAATTTTATTAAATCCTGGTGATAGAGTCTTGTAAATGGTTAACAAAGGCAGTATTTCAGAACACTTTAGTTAACATAGTCTGGCATTATATCAGAAGTAAAAAAATCAATGCATTTCTTTTGATTGTTAAACTTGCATAACTAGAATTAAAATCCAAGTTGCTGAGCTTCCAGAGCCCCTCAGGTGAGCTATATTCCTGACCCCTCACACAAATTCTTGGTCTTCCACTGTTGGTAACCTGCTAGAAAATAGCTAACATAGTCCTTTTTGTGTATCACTGTTGGCTTGGAATATGTATTTGTGCTTCTGTGGCATTCTCTTATGTTGTTCCTGTTATTAGTGGTTTTGAGATACATCTAATAAACATTTTATGTTGTCTGAATATACTCTCTCTGCTGAAGATCTAACTTGTAACATGGCTGACATACATCCTATTGTGTCAACTACTAAAATACATGGCTCACTAAAATCTGCTGCTGACTTTCTGATTTTGCTAATAATGGGTTCTTCCTCCTCTCACTCTAACTCTGAATTCTACTGCAAATCTCCTTTTTGTGCTTTCTTTTTTTCTGGCCTCTGACATTATTTCATGTATTGATACCTCAATTACTTAGTACTGCCTCCTCATTCTGGCTTCTTGCTTGTGACCCTACACTTTAATAATCTTCTCTAGGACCAAAGATTCCATTTTTTCCCACTGGAGCCTCACCAAGTCACCAAGCCGTAAAATCAGTCCTGCTGGCCTCTGGTGATGTAACATGCTATTCAGAATCACCTGACATAATGCTGGTTTCACCTATTTTGTGATGTACAATAGATGTTGTATGTGATATAAACTACTGTCCCACTTTTTAAATGCCCAACATGTTGCATTACCTGGCGTAAGACCTATTCCCCACAAATACATAGTAGTTCCAGATTGCTTTATGCCACATATGGATGCAGTTCTTCCTGCATGGGCTGTCTTGTTACTCATAATATTTGGAAGTATTAGTTGGTTAGTCCATCCAAGTATTATAAGGTAAAAATAAATTGCTTTGTGAGAATATAATGTTATGTTTTGCAGGTCTAGTATCTCATTGAAATAAGCCTTGCCTACACACAAAGTTATATCTGGCATACCCTCAAATGATAAAAAGTACCTAACCTCTTGCTAATCATTAGATATAAGAATTACTTATTTTCTGTAGAAGCAGAAACAAGGGTGTACTACTTCGAAAAATGGAAGCAAAT
>NC_056734.1:321833443-321863443 GCF_019279795.1 Protopterus annectens | reverse complement strand
CAGAGCATGTAATGAAAGTACCTCATTGTGCTGTTCATTAGAGAAAAAAATGAGAAAAATTAACAGCATAAGTTGGATTGTTCTATAATGTGGTCTCAAAAAGAAGATTTAGAATGAGTTATAATAGTGATTTACAGATTCTGATTATCCTGCTAAGCTCGTTGGAATCTTGTGTCTCCAGAAACAATCTTGGTCATCAACACAGCAGGTTATATTGTTCTTAAATTAGTAACTACCAGCATAAAATTATTTGTAACTTTCCTTTATTGGCAGATCCTGATAGAAAGTACAAATAAAGGCACACTAAACATTTGTAAGAAGGAAAAGAAAAAGCAGTGGAAACAGAAACGATGAAAAAAAATGGACCAGCTCAGTGAATGCATTTATTATCTATATCATCTCCTTGCTAGAGCTTAATAGTTAAAACAGGAAGGAATGACAAAAGAAATTTCTTAGGAGGAAAGGCAGAGGGTCTTGAGCCAGAGAAGCCACCACAGAAATTCAAATATAACCTGAGAAAATGTAAGTAATGTCCACTGCTCAGAAATTGCAGACTGTATGGAATACTGGTAGAAAGGGTAATGAAAAGGTTGAAGTAGCAGGAAGCAAAATGCCAAAGAGAATGGAAGAGAAGGTGTGGATAATTTTACTATGTGAATCGATTGCTGGAAAATGGCTAGCTGGATATGCTGTACCCCCATATTTTTAACAAATTCTTCTTAAACATATATCTCATTGGATGTGCATGCAGGTCCATAACATTTACCTGACTGACAGAATAATAAGATATCCATGTAGAACAGGTTGTAATAACATTGTTACAAACAGCACATCAACCTTGTAACTTGAAAATATATACGTTTGGGATAAACCATCCCTCTGCACACCCTTTGCTGGTTACCCTCCAGAATGTACCTCAGTGACATTCTATCTCACAGCTTCCTTACACTTTCTTTACACATTCAGTTTACACGTCAATGAACAACCCCTTAAGATCCCTTCAAAATTGTTTTCACCTATGCAACATTCACATCTTACATCCTTTCTTTCCTCTTCATGGGCTGTAGTAATTTTAACTATGGTTCATATCAGAAGAATATTAGTCTTTTTCTATTCTTTCTAAAAAGACAGTTTCTAGTCTCACTTCCAAAAATAATCTCTAAATGTTTTTTGTTTGCATTCACTGGTGTATAAACTATCTTCCAAGCCCAAGGTATTCATAGCATCCTTGTTTGGATCCAAGCTTGGATCGTGCCACATCTGCAATACTTACCATCACTACTGTCACACCCTTTTCACTTGTGGGAGGGTTTATAACCAGTAATGGAGTAGGCACATTCGCTGATCCCAAATTCTTGACAAGATTGATCTTGCCAGGTGCCTCCCCTTGTTTCACTTTACATTCTTTATAATCCTGTGTTTTATTTTTTTTTTATGTTCCATCCACTCTTACAAAATGCTAACCCTCTTCCTTTGCTGCTTCAGTAAATTCATTTAAATCTTTCTACATAATCTTCTAACTTTGTCTCCCAGTCTCAAGATGGTAGAATGGGTTTATGCTCTACCCTTCACCCACTATCACTAAGTAGTTTCTTAAAAGTCTATTGCAATTAGACATAATGTTACTAGCTGTAATTCTTCAAGCTGAACTCGTATCTAATATGGTCCCACTTATTCGCAAATCCTGCTACTCATCCCAGAGATTGTATCCCTAACCATCATTGTCCCTATCTTTGGTCAGTTGTCAAAACTAATTATATTGCCTGAAAGTATTTTATTCTCTTTCCAACTCTTCAACCCAAAGACACATTTCCCCCATTTTTTTTATTTCTTGCTGCAGCGAAAACCTTTCTTCTCCACTGTCTCCCCATCATACTTTTCCTGCTTGCTTCCCTCTCTTTCTACCCCCCACTAGGGCAGACATCTCTTTTGTTTTCACTCTTTAATCATTTTAAAACATAGCCTAAATGTTCTTGTGCAGCCCTGTAATTCCAGCCTTCTCTCCACCATGTACCTCTTTAGCTTTCTTCCGTTATCCACCTTCTACCCTTTCACATAAACCTACCACAGAACATTTAAATCACCAGAATTCATCCAGAGAAATATGTTATAGGACATACAGTGTCCTAAAGACAGTCATTATCTGAACTAAACAGGTAAGACCAGCAAAGGTATTTCCTTTCCTGTCCTATTTCTCTAACATCTTCTTTGCAACATTGCACTTTTCCCTGGTAGTTTGGAGTCATTCCTGGGGATTTAGTAAAATCCATGTAGGCATAGTGTAAAGCCTACATGTAAGACATTGTGGCCTTGTATGTGGTACCCCTTTGGTAGCACTCCATGCATATTAATGAAGGTGCTTTACTGATAAGGAGCCATGTAACACAGTTACTGAATCAGTGTAGGGAGTTTGTTACTGTATCCAGAGATGAGTATCACAACCCCTGCATGGTCAAAGTGCCAGATATCAATGTATGCATATGTAATACATGTTTTCTTGTGTGTGTGTGTGTGTGTGTGTGTGTGTGTGTGTGTGTGTGTGTGTGTGTGTGTGTTTGTGCAGACATGTGCCAGACATCTAAAAATAGAAACCAGATACATTTAATTATGAAAGCAAAGGTTAAGTTTAAGCAAAGCTGAGCAGATTTGCATGGCATGCTGCAGTGCTCAGAGGTGCTTAAACATAGTGGAGAGCTATATGTAACAGTATAGCAGCAGTCTACATGGCCACATAGCCAAATGGTTACAGTGACAGTCTTATGTGCATTAGGTACAGCATTTGAGTACAGAGACAGGTTATTTTGTCAATACACATTATGAGAATAATGCTAAATGCCAATTAGATTTTGTATGATTACAGAGACAGGTTATTAAATTTATTTTGCAAATACACATTTATGAGAAGTACTATTATACCATGACTGATTTTTGTATGACTACAAGACAGGTTATTAATCATTTATGTTGCAAATACACATTATGGATGTATGTTTAAACCCTTGATTGTGTATTGTATGTATGCACAGCCATGTTATTAAGCATTTATGTAACAAATACTCATTTATGAGATCTATTTTTAAATCCTGTTTTGCTGCACTCAACTAAGCTCTGCTAAGCACAACTAAGCCTTGACAAGCACTGCTTAAACAATGACTGTTTTAGCTGTGCTTTGCTGGTTTGTCCATTGCTAAGTGGTGTGAAGCACTGCTAAGCAATGCCAGTTTAAGCACTGCTCAGCCCAGCTAAGCTGGTTTGCACACTGCTAAGCATTGCCAGTTTAAGCACCACCCAGCTAAGCTCAAAGGCTTTGTGCAGTGCTAAGCAAAGTGCCACATTTTTGAAAATTGCCCAATGGTGGTAAAGGGTGGGAAAACAGGCTTAATTAAGTGCAACAGGTGGGACTACAGCATAATCAGTTGGAGTTTGAACTTGGGAGGAACTATGGCAGGTGTTGGAGAGGGTGCGTACTTCTGGGCACAGTGTTGGGGCATTCTGGAGTCCAGGGTCATAATTGGACACCTCATTAAATACCATGATATCCAACTGCTGCAGGGCCAGTTCCACAGGTTGGAGTTCAGGTCGGAGGTCTGGGACCAGTCTGCATGCAATCTCACCATTGAAACTGGTATCCCTCACACAGGTAAGCAGGTGCATCATCATTATCATGACCTGAAGCATCATGAGGGGGATCTCTTGGCCACCTGGGTCCAAGATGCTTGGAATGGGAATGCCCTACAAGTTGTAAGTATTGTTTGCATTGTTTTACCAATACCTAATCTGAATGTATGATAGGCAGGTATGCATAATGGTGTGCTTCTCTCCCTGCAGCTGAAAAGGAGAGAGCTCACAAACTAGTGGCTCATGCAGGGCACCTGGCCAGGTTGCGCCATGAGTGCAGTGAGTACAGATGTATCTTGCAATCTAGAGTCATATAAGCAAGAAGGAGTAATTTATTAACTGCCATTAGGTATATACAGTTTTGATTGTACTGCAATGAATGTGGTCATAGAGCTGGACTGCAATAAGTGAGTGATGCCAGGTATAGTTCAATAAAGATGAATGCATGATACCAGAGAATGTTAAGGAAATAAAGTTTCTACTTCATTAATTGTAGAATTACAGCTGCATTGCAACACCTGCATTATATAAACTGTTCTGCAATAAAGACTCAAAAAATATACCACTCACTGCATGAAGTCACCCCTAATAAAGCTGTGTTTTGCAATATGTGTGTATTTTGAGCTGTTGTTCATGAAATTGAGTATTACATCTGCTGTGTACTAAAAACACAAAGAATACCACTAAGTGACTGAAGGTTAGCTAATAAAGAGTGTTCTGCTAAACTGTAGGTTTAGATACATGCTAAAATATATAATGCATTATGATATTTGTTCTGCACTAAGATCTGAAGCAATAATAGGTATACCCAAGGCATATGGTGCATATCAGGATTGTCTTGTGCTAACCATTGCATTTCAGCTGTATGCATTCCTGCTCTTAGTACTCTGCTGCAGGCAAGTATGAAAATGTAATAGCTGTAGACTGCAAATATACCATCTGCAACTGTATTTGGGTCAGATAACTAACCCAGCACTCTGATATGGTTTGTACACATCACAGCTATTACCACCAACTAGGGATATATTGTCTACACCTGCATTCCATGTATTAATGCACAGTTCACATACTAGCCCTGTCATGTATGAATCTCATGCATGTGTGTTCAAGTGTCACTGCAATTTTGTATCAAACTCTACCTCTATTACCAGGTTGTATTTTGTTACCAGCTGAGCTCTAGGCACATATCAGACTATCAATATCCAGTAGTAGCTCAGTTTAATAAATGCTAGGTGTGATGTATATTTTGTCACACACAGTCCATGGTTCGAATTCAGTGACAAATACTACTAAATATTGTTGACTCAGTTATGTATTGTTGACACGTGGTCTACCCACAGGAATTATAGGTAAATAAATGGCTGTAGTAGCCGTTAGAGTGGGTTAATAATTTTTGTGTTCAGATGTATCAGAGTGTAAACAACATTGCTCAACAACATGATAAGATGTCAGAAAATAAAGGCAACAAGAACAATACTAATAAAAGTTAATACAATAAATAAAATGTGTAATCTTGGTATGGCTATATGTCTGGTGTGTCTGTGAATATCTGTTGATAGTCCCCATGCCTGCCATGGATGGCATGATAGTCATAAACTCTCTGTTCTGTGCACAATACATGTCTATGAATTGTCACACTGTCATGGACTGTGATCACTGTTACCTAATCCCTTGGTCACCAAGCTATCATTGACATGACATGATTTATATCAATAGGGCAGTCATACTACATCAGTCCACGGAAAACCTTGGTAGTCATATATGTCCTCCTAACATGTAATTGTCCCCTGTAGTTGTGTACCTGTAGGTGTTACACCTTGGCCCATACTGTCCCATGCAGATAGCTTAAAGTAAGGGCAGACCTGTAGAGTATATAAGAGTACTGTGGCAAACAATATAACCTATATTGGTGTTAATGGACTGTTGCAATCTGGGGGCACATGACTCCCTGATTCCACAAAACCCTCTTCATTCAAGGTGTTTACCCCCTCATGTGTCAACACTGCCCCTGTATGCTGTCTTGTCTGTCTTATGTGCAAATGCAACCTTTCATAGGTTCATAGGTTCATAGGTTCATACTAGGCTATCTGCCCTAGGGCATTTATAAGCCTAGCCAGAGTGTGTGTGGCTTTCACCACCCCTTAGGATGAGAATACTATACCCATTAGTTTGCTGTGCCTCTGTCCAGCAGTGACACAGAGATGATTCCCGGGGTAAACCTACGATCTCCCATCCACTCGTCAAGATTTCTCTTGAACAGAGTCAGTGAGGGGCTCTGCCTCACATGGACTGGGATTCTGTTCCATAGTGTAGGGAGTCTCTGGGTGATGAATCTGTCCCTCCAGCACGTCCTACTCCCCACACTAAGCTATATCCCTTTCCCAACATTCCAAACTCTCCTTAAAAAAAGGGCATCTGTCCCACAAAAAATATTGCCCCATACATAGTTCTCCATTTTGCATCCACATCCACTGGAAACAATCAATTATTACAATAATTGATGCACACAATTATGTTCCCCTCACCCCGCTCTCTGTGGTGTGAGACTCCAAATTCCAGATTCTTTATAAACCACACAGCTGTTGCTGTATAAGAAATGGAGAGCTATGGTCCATTCATACACCCAACCTCCACATCACTACCTGCCTTTCAGTATGTTTTTCACCTGCTTGCCCCCATTTCACCACTTTCCTATCAACTCTTTTTTTCTATTTTTTACAATTAGTGCAGGTTTGAGCTAAGCAGCATAGTTCCCTGCACAAACTGCTTAAAACTGCCTTAATCACCTTTTCTGTTTCTGACACTGTTAGGTGCATCTGCAAAATGATCACCCCTGCTGACTTTAAAACTCAGGACTTTGTCAACTAGAGCATAGTAGATTAACCCACTAGGCCACTCAGTCTTGAAATAAGCAGGTGTTTCCACAAACATATCCTGATAGCCAATGGCACACTGCTTACATGTGAAAATTGACAGTGTACTTGGCACTGTGATGCAGACACCAAACCAGTACACAGCCAAATAAATGATGAATGCAAGTGAGGCCTGGGATGGCAGGTATAGCTGTCAACTGCACAGATTGTTGCAGAATTTCCAAAGTTGTGCCACCTACTTTTTGCACAGTTTTCACAAAACCTATTCTCTGTGCTGAAGTACTGGCAAGTCAGTACAGATTGAGGTTAGAAAATCATGACATACAGCTCAGTGTCACACGTCATACCCATTTGAACACACATGCGTATGTGAATCCTGTGTAACAGCCTGCATGCATGCACATATATCTTGCAAATACACCTGCTGCAGTATTAACTCAGTAGCTCAGTTTGTTAAATTCTTAGCATGCTGTGCATTTTGCCATCCACAGTCCTGGGTTAGAATCTAGTGTGTTGCACTTCAATGACATGTTTGTTTAGCAACAAATAATGACTGAGTCCTGCAATTTTAAGCAGAACAGGTTGCTGTTATTGCATTCACTGCTACCCATGTTAGCACTTCAAAGGCCTGTAGGTAGGGACACACTGCACAAATATGTATAGGCTTTCTAAATGTTGCCTATCACTCTCTGAATGGCACTACTACATAACATATTTACCTTAAG
This sequence comes from Protopterus annectens, assembly GCF_019279795.1. Lineage (NCBI taxonomy): Eukaryota > Metazoa > Chordata > Ceratodontiformes > Protopteridae > Protopterus > Protopterus annectens. Next base: position 321,856,227 of record NC_056734.1, on the reverse strand, counting down.
CACATGCCTCACCTTGACTGTTATGGTTATCCTTACCCTGGCTCTGCTATATCAACAGAGCTGACACTGCTCCCTTACTGACACTTTCAGCTTGCTGTCCTCCAATGTGTTCACACTCCCCAGTATGACTCCTGGACAAAACGCAGAAGCTGCAACCTGCAACATATGCAGCAATATGTTCAGCTACCTGTTACAGACCTACCATACCTCACAACCTCTTAGAACTAGGGATCCACACAACACCCATACATAAAGGGGTGAGACGGTCAAAGGTCAAGTGACAGGGACATGTGTCACAGTCTTCCCCTGCAAACATATTCTAATGCATCTGACATATGACACTCACATCTGTATCTTCCCTTACTGACCTCAACCCACATTGTTTAAGTCTGAATTGCCACATGATCGGAAAGCCAATTCACAATGGCCAAACATGGCATGCAAAACTCTGGCCATACTACATAAATCCCAAAAGTGGAGAGTATTTTTGCCTACCCTCTGCAATACTGTAGTCTCCATGCCTTGATAATGTCCATCTCACAGACTAGTAAAGGGACTAAGGCCTACATGAATGTCTTATATATATCACTGTTGTGCCATGCCATTGGCTAATGAAAGTGCAACCCAGTTGCTCTGGATGCAATTAGCAAGTCTGAGCCACGTATTGATGCACAGGCAATCACCTGTTGATGAGCATTACCTACAATAGGTAAGCTGCTGCCTATGATAAACAGGTCTATGACTTGCTTTAGCAAGACAGACTGCAATTTCAGAAGCATTTTTCTTCAGGATTTCTGCACAAAAAAGAGTACAGCACTCTACCAAGTATCTAATAGAAGTCCCCATTTAATAGGAAGCAGATAGGGGATGCACTTATGGGGAATAGGGATTGCAACATTAGGCCTGGGGTACATCTCTGGGAATTACATGTTGGTGCTAGTCTTCTGTCCAGCACCTACAGGCATGCATTTCAACTCCACCTGCTGCAACATAGATCACATCTCTGGCCCTCTCAGTCCTTCCTACACTGGTTGGTTCCTGTATGAATGCTACTGGATTGCCTGTTAGACAATAGTGACAGTAAGAAATGGTGAACACGGCTAGCATATCACATGATGTACTGTCATTCAGCTCCTCTCAGTCTATGAATGTCACACAGGAATAGTTCAAACACTTTACCAGTGTCCCTGACTGTCCCTGATGTACTCTGGCTAGGTACTGTTTAGTCAACATTCGTATCTCATAGCTTCAGCGGTATGGCTAGCATACCTGGTGACCTGCTAGCAGGACTTCAGGTCATAGACAGTAGTTTTGGGAGGACACAGGCCTGACCTCAGTGACAGAATGTAGATATCAATCATACAAAGTAAGGGAATGAATACAGTAACAGATATTACTGTAGCATAACTGTTTTCTGAGGGTTCTAGCATGTGACAGCCAGATTTCTCAGATTCTGAGATTAACCATTAAGTATTGTCCAACCATTTTCCAGACATCCACATGTTTCTGGCAAAGGGTCCACATATATCAGGAACATGTACACATTCTGCAAACATCTGTGTACTGCAGAAGTCTGGCACCTACAGGGAAGATAACCTACAGCATATTTGCAGTGCTGTCTGTCATTGCTTTACACAAATGTTGCTGGACTGTCCCCATATACTTGTAGTAACATTCACCTATTTGTCGGACAGTGGCTGTATGACTTGGTACTGGAATGTTGCCCATAGGGGACACACTACTGTAGATGGCAATTGATGAGAGTGGAGACATACAACCCACTCCATTATAGCACACAAGGACATAGCCGGCATTGTCACTATGTTGCTGATAAGACACATACATACTGTGTTGATAGATGTAGGGGTATGATGTGGGAGTTAGCAGAGGATAGTGCAGGCCAATTTGGATGTGCAGGGTGTGTACATAGTGGAAAGCAAAGTATGTGGTCCTGTGATATGTTCCCCTCTTCTTGTCTTTCAGAAAGAATGTATAGATGTAGGCACCCACTGTTTTCAGTTGCAGAAAATAATGTGATCCTGGATGTCCTCAGACTGCATCACAACATACTGCTGTCTAGGAGTCACCAGAACTGTGAGCAATGTGCCACACTGGTGGCTGACCACATCACAGCAGTAAACCAAGTAAGGCTACAGGAAAGAAGCTACTAGCAGGTCTGACACCAGGTGACAGATATGATAAATGCTGCATGGCAAAGGGCCATTGCTGTGGCCAGGGATCGTGCTGCCACCAGTTTAGGGTGTGCAGCAGAACAACCACTCTCAGCCACAGAGGAATTCTTGGTGAACCTGGGATCAACCACCAGCTCCCAAGCACCCATCATGCCATACAATGTGGAGGTGGGTACCACAGCTTCCACAGCAGAGAAGCATCCAAGTAAGCCTCCTGTGTTCATCACTGTAATACTACATCAGTCATTGTGGCAGCCTCTGCATATCAGTGCATGGATGTCAGGTCAATCTGCATTTGGGAGGGGGTTTGTTTGCAATGCACATTTGTGCACACATACTCAGAATGTCAGCAATGTGGGCAGTATCACAGTTCCTACTGTACATGTTGATATATGCACATATTATCCTGTAACAAACCCACATTTGTTTTTGCTGACAACACCTCTCCCTCACATTTCCATAGGTACATCAGGTGTGGCCGGAGTCCAACGTCCTGTATTGAGTGAGTGTGAAACTGTTTTTTTTGTATGGATTATATATACCCTAAGAATGTTAAGGGCTGCCATTTTACTGTAGACACAACTGATATGCTTAGCCAGAGTACAATACTTATATGTTCGGTTTCAAAGGGGTTAACTGAAGTGCATTGAATTGGTAATCACAGTAGTGTATTTGCAGGAGCTGTAACATATTTGGACTTAGGTTTGTGAAGGTCTATGCAGTCTGCTATACAGAGGCAATAGTATGGTCAAGATGGGTGCACTGTGTTTTATGTGTAGGTCTGTCACATGCACCGACATATCGCTAACCTCACAGATATATAGTAGTGGCAACATTAATAAGACGTAGCTGCAGTGCATGTTATAAAGGGCCTATCTTGTCTGAGTATGTTGTAGTCTGCTTGTGTGTTGTGTATGGGATCAAAATACAATGTGGTATGTGTAATGTAATTGCGGCACATCACCTGTATGTGTGTGTGTGAATCACCAGGCATAATAGTGCAGGCATTAATGTACTCATGTTGCATTCTTCCTCACAGGTGACCATAGGGGTTGGAGAGTGTCCCCCTCACAACCTGATGTCCATGTCTCATTGGACTCTGATGATGATGGTGGCCATAGTGAGGCACAGGTGGGGTTGTTGGGGGCTGCATCTGTCCCATGGGTTTACATCCCACTTCCTCCCCATTGACCCTGCACACAGTCACTATGCCTACACATACCCAGTCCCCTGCAGCCATAGATATCAAGCAGCCAGAGTGTGGTGACATCAAACAGGAGAGTGTGGCAATGATGTCATCAGTGAATGTAGGTACTAGCCATAGCCAGAGAGCTGGTGAGGTCCCACACAGCAGATTGACAGGGGTGATCGAAGGAGGACTGCTGCTCATCCACAACCTGTCACAGGTGTCACATCAAAAGTGACTCAACGCATATTTTAGTCCATCATGGAGGCACAGGCATGTTCTGAATGGAACACCAGCTGGATGCTCAGGATCATGGATGGATCACTGTCTGACATCTGTGACTCCCTCCATCACATTGGTGACATCATGTATCATTTCACTGATGTAATGGACCAATGGTGGGGTGACACACTGCCAGTCCATGACTGCACATTATCTGTGCTAGAACATGTGGTGGGAGTAAAGCATCTGACACATAGCTGTAGGTCAGCAACAACATCTACTGAGAGTCCACGTGACATGTACACTCACGCTCCTATAGTGGCAGTACCTCCAGCACTACAGAAGGGAGGGTGCTGTCCACACCATGACATGGCAGGCCATGGGCACATGGTCCTGGGCAGTCCCATGAGGGACATGGGCACAGCAGACACCAGTCACCATCAGAGACTAGTGCCGCATCTGAACCTTGGCATGGTGGTGTCAGTGCCACTCCTGGAAGATCCAGTTCCTGTGTTCACAGCAGGAGATGATGAACTGTCCATCCTGCCATGTATGGTCCACTGCTGTCCAACATACCCATGTGTATCGCTAGCACATGGCTTGACTGTGTATGTGCACACACTCAAACATCACTCTCACATGCAGGTCACCAAAGGACACACATGGCACCCCTTCATGGACCAGCTGACCAGCTCCCCTTCCTGACTCACACACATGATGTCAACTGTTTGGCACAGTTTAGGCCTCTGTCACCCCCACACCACACCCTGTGCTTGTGATGATACCTATGCCACATTCCTGCCATCCATGCCATTGATACAGGGACATGCAAATATGTGTCTGATGCACAGGGTGACTACAGTACATTACATGAAATTTTGTAGTGTGGTAGTGATATGTCATGACATGTGCTGTATGGTGTCATGTGTCATGAGTACACATCAAAATGTCTGTACATTTGTTGCTTAATGTTATATTGCTGGCAGTGTTGCAGACTGACAGGTGTTTCTCAGACCTTTGTATGTTTCTGTTGCAGGGGTCTGCATGGCTGTGGAAACTTGGTGGCAGTACAGTGGCTAAGGATGGTATGGTAGCAAAGCAGAAATATGACATCAGCAAGGTACGGCTATATATGTGTATGGTTACCTAGCTGCGTATGTATAGATCAGTGTGTCAGGGACAATGGGATCAGACAGCATAATCCTGCATGCAGACCCCATGGCAAGGCAATCCACCCTGATATGTGTCACCTGGGTGTTCTGTACCCACAAATGTAGGTGTTGGCAGATAATGTGGGCTATTTAGGGCCAACAGCTAGTCACAGAGCCTTAAAATGTATAACCATTGCACACAGAGAGGCAACAGAGGCACACTGCTGCAAGAGGATGTATTTACACACATAGAGTTGCCCTTTCTCAGATTAAAACCCCTACTTATCTAGTAGTATATACTGCAGCAATAAGCATCTATTCCATGTGCCATGGAGCTTATTCATTTTGAGAATGTCTGTAAGTGCTGTTAAGGTGGATGACAGCAGCTGTTGACAGGGAGGCCACTGCTGTGGAGGATGCTAGTCACTGGGCCATAAAGTGATTGACCATTGCACAAACATAGGACTGTCTGTACTGCTGTATGAGAAATATCTACATATACACACACACACACACACACACACACACACACACACACATGGGGGCTGATGTCAGATCAAAACCCCTACCTACCTACTATTACACACTACAGTTCACAGTAGTAGTTACCCGCACCACCAGTTACATTCAGTGTACAAGTGGCTGTAGCACTACATCACTCTACACCTTTATGTGGCTATATATATCTGTTACTTCTAAATATCTATCTGTATATATAGATATATAGATACACAGACACACACACACACACATATATATATATATATATATATATATATATATATATATATATATATATATATATATATATATATATATATATATGCCACATACAGATATTTAAGGGCAATCATGTCTGAGGGGGATAAGGAGAGACAGATACTTATACATAGCTGCTATATGCACAAATATATAATACACACCTCAGTTCTTCAGGCAGATGAGTTATCAGACATAGGCCAAAATTAGCTAAGTGTAGGAGCATGCCCGATGTGACTGGCAGTAATTCCAAGGTGACTCCAGGCCAAACCTACCTATACTCCAGTCTGGAATTTTATGTGCTACAGCCAATTTGCTTCTGCACCTGATTCAGCAGTCCAGCACCTCCCTGATATTATGTCCAAAGGATTCCCCGCCTGTGAGCTGCACATAATATTTGAGTCATACCTAGAGTGTGTTCAGATTGTAATAGAGTGTACAAGGTTTTGTATCATATGTCTGGCATGTTTTACATAGCATTGTGATTTTTTGGTACATCACTGGCACATCATTATAGACTGACATTAGGAAATGATGATTGGCATTTGAGGTACTAATTCCATGCACAAAAGGGAATCCATGTTACTGCATGACCTGTAATTCTCTGCACTTTTTACATTTGTCTGACCACTAGTTAATCCTTCTGCTTATATCTGAGCCTTTGTCCCACTCCTGTTCATGCTTTGTCCATATTTCCTGCTCTACGTAGTTGTAGGTTTGCTGTGACTGGGGTACATGATGTAACACCACACACAGAGTTATAGACTTCACACCTCTGACTGTACATGTTTAGCAGGATGTCCAGCTATCGACCCCATATGTCTGCTCTGCTCCTCAGACAGTTGTGTATTTTTGGTAATATACTACTACATGGTGCCCACTGACTTGTTGTAGGTACTGACACAGTTATATGATGGACTTTACATCCTGCTGCTACTCTGACTTGTTACAACCTGCTGTTATACTAGCCACCTTCTAGGTTACTCAGAGCATGTGTAACGTCCATCGCTATGGCCCCATGTTCCTGTATTGTCTCTGGCTTTGTCCAGCTTTCTTGCAGTAACAAATAGTGACATATTGACAGTCTGTGGGACTCCTACCATAGGAGTACCTCACATGCAAAATTGTAGGTGCAGCAGGCTTCGAACCATGAACACCATCAACGATGCTATTGTGCTTAGGCCACTAAGCCACACCAGGTACCAGAATGTGAAGTTTAATTCCTGACACTATCAACATCAGACATACATACACTTTGACCCCTGCATATTGAAGAAATAGAACATGTCACCAGGTTGTTTGGGCAGCCCTGGGATTGTGTGGTCTGCTGCTATAACCTTGCAAACATACTGTTACTGAAGTTGTATGGGACCAATCCTGTGTTGGGGGTAGGGGACTCTAACATTGACAGTCATGCATCTGTTCTATGACACACTGTTTTGCATTTTCCTTGCATACTGCAGTGAGTTTTGTGCCTTGTGGCATACTGCATATAATGGGGCAGCCAGTATTGGAGAGAGAGTTCTTGTTGTCCCACACAGCTGTTAGTTCTCTGCAGCTAGCCCAGTAACCCACTCTATTCCCTTGCATACATGCAGCAGGTCCATGCATATGCTACCATAGTCTAGTAACCCATACATTTGTTGTGAATAAGAGTGACTTACCTTGTGAATGCAGCAGTTGAGATAACAGTGCTTCAGAGCTGACTCTGTGTGACACATGCAATACACAGCCAATACATGGTAAGGTACATGTTGTGTGGTGTGGCTGGAATCATTTTTACTGTGTATGTGAGTCAGAGTGAGGTGTCAGTCCCTAGGACCCTAGGTTGTCAGTTCATGTATTATGCATTGCCTCTTTGCCAATGACAGGGCATACTGGGCACACCTATGTCTGCCTACAGGGAGGGGGGATTCATCCTCTGGGACCACCTGTGGGTTTGACTGTGGTGACCTTGGTACTGGTGGGGGGCTGCGTGTCCCTTCCCTGTGATGATCCTGCCGCAGCTGTTTCCACAGGATCATATTGTGTAGCATGGCACATACTGTGAACATCTGTGCACATGTGGTTTAAGAATACTGCAGAGCTCCACTAGAAATATTGAGGCAGCAAAACTATGACTTGAGCAGACCAAACAAACACATGCTCTATAATGTTCCTCGTTTGTGCATGTGCCTCATTATGGCATTCTTTGGTAGGTATGTGTGCATTTCTGATGGGTGTCATCATCCATGATTCCAGTGCATAGCCAGCATCCCACAGTAGATGGCTGTATGGGATGTTCCCCCTGGCAAACATCTGGTACAGCTGTGATGCATGCCAGATATGAAGTTGTGATAATTACCAGGCCTGCCAGCACAGAGAGTCATAATATTGCCCTGGGTATTGCACACATCCTGGCAGTTGATGGAGTGATACCTCTTGTGGTTGACATAGACTCTACCCTCCTCACCAGGCAGTGCTTTGATGTGACTCACACACATGATGTCAACTGTTTGGCACAGTTTAGGCCTCTGTCACCCCCACACCACACCCTGTGCTTGTGATGATACCTATGAGTGTGGTCTATGGCACCCAGTACCTCAGGGTAGTGTGCTACATGGTGGAAGAGATGCATACTGTGGACCCTTTTCTTAGAGGTGCAGGATAAGTAAATGTGCTAACTGGCATGTGTTTACATGGCAGCCAGGAACTAGTGGAGTACCCTGGATGCAGATGTCTGTGAGAACCCCATCATGTCCCCAGTTGGTCTGTGAAAAGTACCTGCAGCTAGTATTCTAAGGGCTAGACATATCTTTGTTTACACTGGGATGGGTTCCCCCGTGTTGGCTCTGGGTCTGAGCTGAGGATGATAAAGCTCGGTGAGGTCTTGTAGTATGTCTCTGTCCACTCTGTAGCATGCTACAATCTCCAGCTCCTGTAGCACCTGGAAGGTTGCCCTGGGCCTGAACACTCTTCTGCTTCTCAGTCTAGGCCTATTGTCAGCAGCAGCATCAGCACTGCCCTCAGCCTCTAGCACATACAGATGTAGCAGAGCAGCAGCAGCCCCTAACATTCTGTCAGTTAAAATTCTGAACTCTGTATTGCAATGGTGCAAAGTATGTGGGAAAAAATCAGATTGTAGGGTGTATGCATGCTTTATAATAGTATGCTGCTGATGCACCCTGTGTGATTGGCTAACTATAAAGCATTTTACCTGCCAGGTATATCATTGAGGGGTTTGAATGGCCCTGTGTCAGTGGAATAGGGCTTATTAGCAATGTATACATGATAGGCTTTTCCAGGCTTGTTTCTTTCTTTTTTTTTTTTAAATGCTTTCCCTGCTAAGCACTATGGCATGGCGCATAAACCCATGGCACTGATGTAAACATTGCTGAGCAGTCTAGGCACACCCTCATGCATGGGCATGCTCAGCATAGATTAAACCAGCTAAAACACACACCCCACAGTTAAACAAATCTTAGCAGCACTAGACACAACCCCCTGCTCAGCTGAGCTGAGCGGTGCACAAATGGGCACTGCTGAACTCCAATCCACTTAAACATATACTGACACATGCCCTTTTGATGTCAACTATCTGTTCTACTGACACCAACACAGTTCTGGGGCTACACAGGTTTTATCTGTGGACACAGTTGCCCATTTTTGCTATTCAGTAACCCCAGCTTATTTGCATACAGATCCTTGCACATAACCTGGATACTTCACTATTCCAGGACCTGCCTCCTTAGCAGCCACTGAAATCTACCATTGTACATACCACATACAAGGCTCTATAATGCATTATTCTCACATATGCCTTATTTTTATTTTTTAAACATTTTTTTTTTTTTTTGCATAATGGCATATTTGTGTGTTGCTGCACACTGTGCAAATGTAATATGGGCATTAAAAAATATTATTTTATATTATTTTGCATTGGTTTTTGGACTCACAGGGCATAGTTTTGCACATATCTTTGCCTACTATGACAATTTTGACCTTTTAATTGGACTTCTACAGCCCCTGTTCAATTTTTACATTTCTGTACACAAACATTTTCTGTGAACACTTCTAACACCAACATGGGTTCTACATGGATATCTGTCTGCTTCCTGGATCACAAAACACCCTCATTTGCATGCATTTTACCTGCTTATGAGGTGATTTGCATGCCATGGACACTTCCATGTCCGCACGCTTGTACATGCCCCTTTGCTCTGTTTCCTGTATTGCACTGCTGCTCGATTCCATGTTAGCACCATGCCACTCTGTCTACACAAAAAATCACTCTGTGTAGGCTTTATTGAATTCCCCCCATTGTTTCCTACCATACTTTATAAACCTTTATTCCCAGGTATTTAATTCCATCTCCCCTCTGTATCTTGTCCGTATTAACTGTGGCTTGCATATTCCCTATCTTCAGTTGAACATTTTTTTATCCAGTTATATTTGAGCTCTAAATGGTGCAAAAAGGTATCAAAATGCCATAGACCTTTTTATAGATTCCTATCAATTTTATCCATAGTAATCATACAATCATCAGCAAACAGGTAAATGTGCCTTCACTTGCTGTTTTAATTTTTGACCCCTAACACTGTATGCCAGAATCTCAGTCACTAATAAGACCAGCATGGCAATAATAGCCACCCTTGTCACATACCTGCCTCCAACCTTACTGTTATGGGCAAATTCATACTGACCACAAAGATATTAATTGAAAATATAACATTCTAACAATAAGTAACAACAAATAACAAAGTACTTCAACTCCTAAATAAATATAAGATACTCTTGACACATTTTGCAACCATTTAAAAAAATTAATTTTAATAACAAATGTATTAGTATCGTACTGCAATTAGTGTTGCTGCCTGTTAATGGTTGTTTCTCCTGTTTAGTTCTCAGCTGTGTTGCATTCAACATGGAGTGTTCATATTCTTTCTCCTCTTTTTCCTCCTGCGTCACAGAGGCACAATGTAATCAAATTAGCAAACCTCCAAATTGCTTGTAGGTACACATAAAGTGTGTGTGTGTGTGTGTGTGTGTGTGTGTGTGTGTGTGTGTGTGTGTGTGTGCGTGTGCGCGTGTGCACGTGTGCGCGTGTGTGTGTGTGTGTGTGTGTGTGTGTGTGTGTGTAAGTGTGTATACATGTGCAACCTTTTTCAGACTGGAATCCTATTTAGAATTAGTGTCTGCGTCTTGTACCTACTAAGTGCCAGGTTAGGTTTTTGCTTATCTGCAACCATAAAATGGATAAACTAGTAGGTGCATAAGTTTAGTGAAGACGTTCAGGGCCCATTCACTATCAAGAAGCTTGATCCCCTGAATTCCATGTTACATCTTACAGTGCTCATGTAGTCTCTCCATTACATGGTGCAATATGTTTGCAAGGATGACTGGTCTATAATTATTGGAGTCTGTGTAAGGGCTTCCTCATTGCTTGGGACTACAGAAGCTGCTTCCAGCTTTCACAGACACAGTCATTTTATTTTAATTCCCTATAAGCAAAGAGTGTAACAGGTATACTAGACTACTTTGGTTGTACATACAAAGCTTTGTAGTATCCCATTTGGTACTGTTTTGTATTGTTTATCTGCTGTTTCTGATGTTACTAAGTTGAAAGGTGAGCAGCTCATATATAATCATAGGCAAAACTGCAGAAAGAATGAATGAATGAAATACAAGTAAAACCCATTAGAGTGCATTTGCTTGAAAATAATTTCACTGACTCAGGTTTTCATTCTGTTCATCTCTGCAGAAAGTACAGCAGTGACAACTAATGTTTAAGCAAAAAGGAGAATCAGACTATTCATGTTATAAACATTTGCATTAACACTGATAACACATTTACATAACATTTCTGGAGTAGAATAATTATTTGAAGCCATTTTGACTACCTAAAATATCACAACTGTTAAATGTAATTAATATTTTAATATGTCTAAAAATATAAGAGGATGATGGTGGTAAGATTCTGAAACATCCACCATGTAGTAACGCTGGTAATGCACAGGGACATTATTGTCTGCCAAATTTCTGGAGCATGATTCAAGTTGGAACTACATAGCTGTTTTTTTAAATGATGTGCAATGGCCTAGCTGACTTTGCTATAGTTATGCAGGATGACAGGATGCTGAAGACCAGGTTACTACAGTTTGCCATGCCACAGCAGTGTACTGCAAGTGGACACAACACAGCAGACAGTACTTCATGCAGTGATATAATCCAAAGGTGCAGTAATGGCAGTACATTAAATGCAGCAAGTACGAAAAGTATAAGCTCTGAGCCTAAAACAGTGTATGTGTGTGTGTGTGTGTGTGTGTGTGTGTGTGTGTGTGTGTGTGTGTGTGTGTGTGTGTGGGCCAAATTTGCAGTCCAGTGTCAGACAGGTACACAAATCCACACACAAACACACATACAAACACAAACACACACACGCACACACGCACACACACACACACACACACACACACACACACACACACACACACGCACACGCGCACACACACACACCAAGCATATGCACACCACACCATGGTATTCTGTTTTCTAAAGGCTCTTAAGTGGTATAGAACCATACAGAATGTAGTTAGGAGCACAGTTTCATGCGCATAGTGCCCCCATTTTGTATTACTCATCTACACTCTGGTCTGTGCATCAGGAAAACAAGCACTGAAAGTCTGGAGTTGCACTGACAGCACTACTGCACTGCAGAAACATTGGAAAATATTGCATTACATGATACTTTTATGGACAAGAGGATGTGTGTGCATAATGCACATATATATGCCTAAATTCTACGCACATGTCTAAATTCTGCAGACACTTTTGAAAAAAGTATAAAACTTTATATTCGGTGACCATCAGCATATGTTGATTAGTGAGGATGCTGTGAATAGCTTTTATCACTCTGATTAGGGATTTCCACAATAATAGTATATCTGGTCCTCAGAAAAGGGCTGCTTTGAATGCTGCTAGGAATTGCACATGTGCAGAATTTATTCACATGTTCTTGATCATTTGCATATGACTGAATCACCAGCATTCCCTTTGGGGCATATTAACATACTGGCTGTTGCAAAGTGTCTCCCAAGTATCTCTGAGTCCTGCATTGATACATTTCATACTCACTGTGTTATACTAAACTTGCATGGTCCACGCCTTTTCTGTGAGCCTTATAGTACATTTTTGAAGATGTGTGTTTATATTTAAAATTCTCTCTAATATAATTTTGCAGATAAAAAAAGAACAACTACTCTTCTATACTATCACTGGTAACAGAATTTACTACACTAGACATACCAAGGAAATGACAACAGCAAATAGAGTTTCATGTAGAGAAATGAGCAGTAGTGTATGGTTAAGGTTTAGGTTTCAGTTTTACTGTGGGAAAGAACACCCTCAAATGATTAACCACATTAGTTGCTTTTGAAGAAAATATGGCTATAATAAAATACTTTTAAATTCATGAATCGTGTAACAATTTGCATTTTGCATACATTTTATAAGTTATTAGAGAAATGCTAAAGTAGTCTGAGTAATGCACAAAAGTTTGCATGAGCCTTGAGGTAGAAGGGTTGTATTTGATCATGAGCGGTACAGTGTCAGTTTACATACTGTAGCAAAATTATTTGTACAAGTTATGACCTGTTGTCCTCAGGAAATATTTTTGGCATTAAATACATACTGAAGTGTTTTACTAATTCATTTGAAAATATTTACATATAATAATGCATCTGAAAGGGAAATTAGCAGGAAGAACAAAAGACTTACATTACAGTAGCTCTCTTTTAATCCTTATCACAGCACATCCATGTGATTGTTTCCAAGTGTAGAATATGCAGATCATTATATCTATGAATCAACAATTTGCCCGTATATAAGATTAGTTATCAGTTTTAATAAGTTAGCTATTACCCAAGTACTTTCCATGAAGCAAATCTACCTCAGCTGCAGATTATGAACTCTGTACCTCTTGGTTGCTGCCAGAACAAAGGCAGGAAATTCTTCTCTTGTAGATCCCAGAGGTAATACTTGAATTTGTTAGAAAGTACTGCAGCGTGAGTTCATATTAAAGTGTGCAAGAGTGTGTCATGACTGTCAGCACAGACATGGTGAACACTAATTAACAATGCCAGAGTGGCCAACTGTTCTTTTATGACTTTTGCAACTTGTATATTACCAACCATTTTTGAAACAAAAAATAAACAATTATACTGTCTAACAGAAAAAGAGAACAGAAGGTTAATTTGTGTCTGGCTTGTTTGAAGCAGTGGAGATCAAACTTCTTTCAAACTATTGTTGATCTTCCTTGTTAAATACAGTATGTATGCATGTGCATTGTGGGTAAAGCAGAGCTGTTATCTATCGGACATGTTCAGCTGATAATTCAAAAACTGTAAGACTGGAGGATAACCCAGACAGAAAGTAGTTATTTTTGGAGGTAGGAAGTAGTCTACATTTGTGTGTGTGTGTGTGTGTGTGTGTGTGTGTGTGTGTGTGCGCGCGCGCGCACGCGCGGGCGGGCCTGTGTGTGAAAGTACGTGAACCCTGCTGCCAGAAATTCATTATTAAAGGATGATTAAAATGGACTTTTGAAGACTTTATGAGTGTCAGTGCATGCAACTGTGCACATGTGCTTTTGTGAATGTTTGATAAGAAACAAGCTGAAATTAATTACCATGAGCAGATTTTGTTTTGGTGATTGCAGTCAAACTTGAAATTTATGAATGTAGGGAAGTCAACTGTCCACTTTTGTCAAATGATTACAGGTTTAAAAGTGTTACTCTGGGTTGTAAGGATATGTGTGTGATGGAAGTATATTTGTGAATGTTATTTTTGAGTGAAAAGATCTCTGAGGACAGACTTCTTGTCACTTGATCATAGTCCAACATCTGAGGTGTATCTGGTCATAATGTGGATGATCTAGACAAGGATTATGGAGCGTTTTTGTGGTAAACCTTAAGTATTTTCAAGAACAGAAATCTCAGCTCTTATTTATCTGTTTTACAGTTGGGTGTACTCTAGAAAATGTTTTATGTTAAGGATATATTCCAAGAGCAGATTGAGGTACCATTAATGAATTCTACTTCCCAGAGTTATATGGCCTGGATTCCCCGATGATCTCATCTTAGGCAGACATCTTCTCCCAGGGCAATATGGGATTTTGTGGAGGTTGAAGCCAGTGGACAGCTTTAGCTGAAGTTCTGGACTGGTCAATGCATATCCCTATCAAAACATAGTTAATAAATAAGTTACTCACATTTCCCTGATAGTGGGGAAGGTGAGTAACTCAGTTCAAGGTTTTCAAGTAGGGTTTTCAATTCAGTCAGATGCAAACTGTCTAAACAAGGTTTACAACAATCCAAAATTTGTTAAAGGGAGACAGGATATTTAACTGAGTTTTTTATATAGGGGCATTAGTGCAGGTAGGATTGCGTGTCCATTGATTGCACCTTTAAGAGGTTTTGGGTGACACATTTGGGTCTGGTTCTGTAAAGGAAACTAGGATAATTTCAGGTCATTCACCACTTGTCTATTCCTGAAGGGAATTCGGTGAATGGTCATATTACAAGGGGCTTGTAAAGGTTGAATGCGCATCTTTGGATGATGTAGTTAAGCTGTTTTGGACATTTTGAGACCCATGGTTAGGAAAATTGCATATTGAGGCTGCCATTAGTTGCTGTTAGCCAAAGAGGATTAGCTGAAATTGGGAATGTATGCAAATGGTAAGTTCTTTTTTGTTATGGCAATACCGATGGGTTGTGCACTGGCTTGTACAACATTTGGATATTTCAGCACAGCTTTGCATTGAATTTGTACCCAGTAGGTAAAAGCCCAAAAAGGGAAAACATTATTTGGATAGTTTTGTGTTAGTGGAGGAATGTAGAGACAGCAATGAAGTAGGATTGCAAGAGTTTAAGCAGCTTTAACATGAGCTTGGGGTAACTTTAGCAAAAGAAAAGAAGGAGGACCCATTTAAGGGGATTAATTTTTTGGGTTTGAGGATTGATACAGGTAATATATATATTTGTTTGCCGAAGTAAGCTCAGTAAACTGAAGGAGTATATTGTATGGTGCTTGGTGTAGCTAAAGTGAGAGTGAGAGATTAGATGGAGTTGCTAGGATTGTCAAATTTTGCCTGTCAAGCAGGGGCCTTGGGAAGTTCCTTGTGCAGGTCTGTAGCCAAACTGTTGAAGGGTGGTAAGAAGAAACATCATTGTGTTATGGTGTCTAGGGTGTTGAAGCAGGACATTTTGGAGAGTTTCAATAGAATTTCAATGTAGCAGGATGACTGTGAGTTCCCACTTGATTTGGAGTTGTTCAAGGATGAAGTAGATGGTCTAGCCATAGAGGCATATTTTGGAGGTAAAAAGTCTGTGGTCCTCTGGCCAGTAGCATGGGATGAGCAAATGAGCAAGCAATGTTACTTTCTTGAAAAATATGCCTATTTGGGCATCATCATTGGTATGGCAGAAGGAACTGGTAAACTAACAAGTGTTTTTTTTTTCTGACAATGCAGCAGTTGTAAGAAAACACCAAAGGTCAAGCAGATGCAGTTATTGTTAAAGAAGCTAGGGTGACAGTGCTTAAGAATTAACATCTATTTCAGCAAAGCATATTCCAGGCCGCTGTAATGTGATAGCCGACTGTATGTAACACGTTCAGTTTTGCATGTTCCAAACAGTTGCTAAACATGCAGAAGAGTACCTGTTGGAGTTTTCAGTGTAGGTTTTGGAGATTTGCAGAGAGCAGCACAACATTTACTTCAGTAATCTTGGTTTGCTTTCATGATGACAGCATCTACATCCACCCTGAGTTCTTTTGTGGGTTAAGGTGATTGCGAAGTATGTTGTACAAAGATGGAAGTTTAATAAATCAGCAAAACTTGTTAAAGTACAGTTGCCAATGTTAACAGCATTGGATAAATTTGGGGATTTGGTCATTTGGATAAAGGACTAGCTAATTGTGAGAAGTATCAGGGGATGGGATTGACATACAGGTTTACTGTTAGACAAATGTATACTTTTGGGCAAGTTTTGTTAAGGATGTTGTTAAAAGGTTTCAAGAAGATTACTTATTTGGTTGAGGATTATGTTTTGTGGGTAACTTTGGCTGTATTTTTATGTAAGTGGGCTTTCAGGATTGAGAAGCTGCTAGGTAGTTTAAAGTGGAGAGAGGTATGTATTACAGAAGAGGCTGTGCTTATCTGGATAAAGGCATCAAAGATGATCAAACATGGAAAGGTCAGCAGATTATTTTAGCACATGACCATAAGTTTCAGTTATGCCCCATAAGGTGGGGTTAAGATGGCAGCTGCTAACAAGGGCTGAGAGGAATGAGGTACCTTTTTTGTTATGAGGATGATATGGTGTTATTTTTGAGGTAGCTCGATGTGACTTTGAAGAAGGCGTTAAGAGTATATGGAAGAAAAGATACAAGATATTCTTTACATTTCTTTTCATTTAGGGAGCGTGTCTGATCTAGTGGAAGAACGTTTGCAAATGGGGTGCTATTGAAGCTGCTACTAAATTTGTTAATCAGGTAGCTAAGGTTATGAGAACTATGGGTATAGTTATGTTGGATCATTCAGACCTGTATGATAAAGATCTTATTTGGTATAGGTCAGATGGTATACACCTGAGTGATGATGAGCTTGACCTGCTTAATGTGTATATTTTATTGTTATGAAGGATTTACTAAAGTAATGACAAAGGTAGAAGCAGCCTTTGGCTACAGACTGATGGGTGGAGTAGCAATGCTCCTTTCTCACGTTTCCCTACTTGGTTTTGGGTAAGGTTAGTGTTACTACGCTGCTCTGGATGGAACATTCCAAGTGAATGGCTGGGTGTTAAACTGTTAATTGTGTTGACAGGTGATCAAAGTAAAATACCTGTTTCATTATAAATAATGTTTGAAATGTTTTGTTATATATATAATAGTTATGTCCTTGTTAATCATATGGTACATTTGTTAAGGTATTCTTTAGATATTATTCAATAAATGCTTGCAATTGCAATTTTTTTGTCAGTATTTTATTCATGTGATTGGGGGGAAAATTATGTTTGGTACTCTGAGTTATTTGTCCAACGTCTTCTGACATATGGAGTGGGTTGAGTGGGCAGGGGTTAGAGGACTCTATACAGGATAGGAAAACAGAGGTCTTGTTGCTTGGAGGGAGCTGCCTAAGTTTTCATTGAAATAAAACAAAACTGTACAGACCCATAAAAAGCACACAAAGGCAATTCCAGGAAAAAAAGGCTGTTGCAACTTGTAATGTTAAGCGCTTTTCATTTACTCAATAGTAAACTTTATCAGACAAATTACACAACAGTAATCACCATTTAAATACTGAAAAAGGTGCCAAAAATTGATGATGCCACAAAATCCATAAATTACACTTATAAAATTCTAATAAAATACATATATATTTTTAAATATCTTTAAATGACATAAATTTAAATACACACCATATATATATATATATATATATATATATATATATATATACTATTACTACCTTATTTATATAAAACACATTTTAACCTGAACAAGCTCATTTGATATTGATTATGAAATATGAAATACATTATTTTATTTACCATTTTATATTAAACTTTAAACATTTAAAACCATTTTATCATCTATTTAATGCCTTTAATTTGAATATAGTGCTAATATTACATATGTCAATCAGTCCTGGCCGTGCATAAAAGAGAACAAATTCAATTTCCAACTCAGCTCTGCTTTATCCAGCAGAAGTTCCCAAGGGCAACCTCTTTCAGGCGTTTTAACATGTTGCAATACTGAAAATTTAAATTCATGTCCTATACATTCCTGCATATGCAATAAGAGAGGAAAATACCAACAATGCACTAGCTAGGCATGTGCAGGAATGTATGGGACATGAATTTAAAATTTCAGTATTGCAACAAGTTAAAATGCCTGAAAGAGGTGATCCTTGGGAACGTCTGCTGGATAAAGCAGAGCTGAGTCGGCAATTGAATTTGTTCTCTTATGCATGGCCAGGACTGAATGATATATGTAATATTAGCATTATATTAAAATTAAAGGCATTAAATAGATGATAAAATGGTTTTAAATGTTTAAAGTTTAATATAAAATGCTAAATAAAATAATTTATTTCATATTTCATAATCAACATCAAATGAGCTTATTCAGGTTAAAATGTGTTTTATATAAATAAGGTAGTAATAGATATATATATATATATATATATATATATATATATATATATATATATATATAGTGTGTATTTAAATTCATGTTATTTAAAGATATTTAAAAATATATATGTGATTTATTAGAATTTTATAAGTGTAATTTATAGATTTTGTGACATCAATGTTGGTGCCTTTTTTAGTATTTAAATGGTGATTACTGTTGTGTAATTTGTCTGATGAAGTTTACTATTGAGTAAATGAAAAGCACTTAACATTACAAGTTGTAACAGTCTTTTTTTCCTGGAATTGCCTTTGTAAGTTTTCATTGAGAGAGAATGAAGTGAGATAGCACATGAGGTAGTTGAGGGTGGAGAAATATGAACTAATAAAAGGTATGGGTGGAGCTTGGCTCAATCTTTTGGTACTGGCATCTGTGAACCCCACTATTCCTCCATACTCTTTCAAAATTAGTGGACTGAGAGGCAATGCTTTCTGTTCAGATGCATCCATTTCCTCCATTTTTCTTCTTTTTGGTAGTACGCTGTCCTGGATGGAAGACTGGAAGTGAGTCACTGGGTGTCATGCTGCTAACTGTACTGACAGCAGAACAATGTAACACACCTGTTTCTCAGTAAATAAAATTTGGAATGTTTAGTTATAGGTATTTTAACTGTTCTTGTCAATCATGCGGTACATTTTTTAAGGCATTTGTTGAGATTTTATTCACTAAATGGCTGCAATTGCAATTTTGTGTCACTAATTTGTTTAGGGTTTTGGGGACTATTGTTTTGCAACATTAAGAAGACTAAAACAGGACACATACTGAAAGAGGTCACCTACTGCAAGGATAGCTACAATGTGTTTTTAATTATATTAGGAGTACTGGGAATGATGCTAACACTGCACTGAGCTCCAGTCAAGCTGTGCTAACTATTTTTGTCCTGCATCTACAGCCACCGCTGCAGCTGACAGATCCAGTTCTAATTCTGCACCTCCTTCTTACTTCTACTTTTCCTCCCTTAAATCACTGAACTCTCCTTCCTATAAAATCACTATCAACCAGATCCCATGAGCTCTACCGAACGCCAATAACAGTAACTCTATTGTCCTAAGACAATGTACCAGACTATCTATTGGTTACCATAATATACATAATTTTTGAAACCTTCATAAACTTTTTGACCTCAGTCTTGGCAAAGGGTATGTCCCTGGCGTTTGGACAATAGCCTTCATGCTGCCACTTCACAAGTGCAGCTCCACCACAAGCTGTGACATTTATCAGCCTGTTAGCCTCATCAGCATCATCTGTAACATCACATTACACATCTTGGTCAGCTTCATATATACTGAAACATGTGGCCAGTGACCACGTTAACCTAAACAATTTGGCTTCAAGAAAGGCAAATTCCCTTTCCTTAATCTGGGTATTTTATTTTTTTTCATGCAAAAAATGCCATTAATAATGGTGCTTCTGTTCACAGTTTATCTGGAATTTGCCTAGTCCAGTAATATGATTTCCATTGCTGACAGTATTGATAAGCCCACTACTTTTAACATAGATGCCATGTCACCTGTTGGTTTGAATCAAATGCACACAGTACAGGTTGGTGGTGGCTTCTCATTTAAAAGACACTTTCTCTTCTCTTCTCTTCTCTTCTCTTCTCTTCTCTTCTCTTCTCTTCTCTTCTCCTCTCTTCTCTTCTCTTCTCTTCTCTTCTCTTCTCTTCTCTTCTCTTCTCTTCTCTTCTCTTCTCTTCTCCTTAGCATCTACTTTTATGATGTGAAAGCAGATGTCAAATGTCTTCAGCTAGCAAAGTTTACTGATAACTTTAAACTGGTTACTATTATTGACAGTTCATAGGTTCATAGGTAGGTACTAGGCTATCAGCCCAAGGGCCTAAGTAAGCCTAGCCAACAAGGTTCCCTGGCTTACACCACCCAAGAAAGTTAATTTCTTGTGCCCCTGTCGAGCAGAGCCACAGAAGTGATCCCCAGGGTGTATTTCCTATTTTCTTCAACATTCATAAAGTGAATGATCTAGAAACAGTGATTGACAGGCACCTAAAGTTTAAGACACATGACTCTTCTCAGAAGATGTTATGGTACAATGAAGGATATATTTTCAGAAAAACTGTAGTAGATAAGGGAAGGTACTTTTACCAATATATCATTTCTTTAGACGGGTGTATATTGTGTACTGTGGATCTGTTTATGTATACAATTCAGCATCATTAAAGGAGCTTGACAGAATAAAAAACTTATACAAAGCAGATAGCTAAAGTGCTGCATTTGCAATATAAAGAAAGACTGAAGTCTTTAAAGTTTTATTTGGTACGCTATAAAATACTTAGAGGCGACATGATTATAAAATGTAAATGTTTCACCGGTAACTTTACGATAGCTGCTACTGGGGTATCACTCATGCTTCATAACTTCGAAACCAGGAATAACAACTCCTTCACTGACATTCCCATGTCTAGCTCTCTGTTAAAGGATAACATTTTTATCTGTAGAGCTAGCAAGATTTGGAAATGTCTGACAACTACTGTGAGCACATCAGCAATAGTGTTTCACTTTAAGATGCAGTCGCACAAATGGTTCAGAGGAACTGGTGTATGACTTATACCAGACTGTTTGCAAATTCCCAGATAGTGTCTCTCAAGGCTTTGAGTTTGCTGTACAATTACACGGAAGCAGAGTGTGACTTGCCAGAACAAGCATTTGGTGCACCAACTATGGTCTTATACTTAATGCCAAAAATGTTGTGTAGTTGTCTTTGGGAAACAAGCCTTATCATACTGATTACTCCATAAATGGTACTCCACTTAAAGCTGACAAACCCATAAGAGAGCTATGTACCTTTCCTAACAGGGAGCTATCCTTTGATCATAATGATCATTTGATCATAATGTATAATGCCCTGCAAATTAATTAACATGGGTACAACCCCAAGGTCTAAAGTTATCATAATCCTGCTGTATTTTCCCTGATCATACCAATCATGGAACACAATGCACAGTTTGGAATATATATCTTCAAACACCTTGCCCAACTAGAATGACTGTAAGGTTTAATAACTAAAAACATGAAAGGACTATTTACCTTTCCATGGAGAGACTAAAGCACATTGACTTTTCTCTGTCTTTTACTGGCTGCTACATGTTGATCTCTGACTTGCTTCTGCACTGTTATGAATCTGCCCTACTATAGCTCTGCCAACTCAGAAATACTGGCAATACTAAAGACATCTCTTGAATGTCCATGACCTTTAAAGACAGTAGTGTCTCAGTTCACAGATTTACTCAACTCATCCTATCTAGTCCCTTATGTTCTCCAAATAATGCTCTGAAATGACTCATGAAAATACAGCCCTGCCCATTCAGTTGTGTAATGCAGCTCCTGTCCTTGCTTTTTATACCACCAGGCGCCACTGATATTACTGTTATGTGGCATAAATAAAGTATGTGTAAAGGTTTGTTTTCTGTGTTTATGGCTTGAATGTTAACACAGGGACAGTTAAATACTAGCAGCTAGCAGTTATATATGAACTATTCCTAATTAATGAAACATGATTGTTTTTGAAAGGCCAGGAACAGAAGATCCCATTAAAATACTGTCTCTGAAATGGAGGTAAACTGTAATAATGTTGGCTGATAAACTGGAAACTGTTATAACAAGTGAGTCACAGTGAGGAAGGCAGCACAGGACTTGAAATCAGAACTACAAAGAGCACTTGGCTGATTATGAAAAGAAGGGGGATTTCTGTTTTTTTTTTTTTTTTATAGAAACAAATAGGGTTGAAAAGAGGAAATATATCTCTAAAAGCTACTAAGCATAAAGATGCTGACCAAGGTGAACAAATTTAATGACATGCTTTATTAACTAGAGAAAAAATAACATGCCATTTGTGGGATCAAAGCAGAGATGACAAGGGACATTTTTTAAGCAATTTTTTTCTAGACGTTCTGACAGGGGTAATGATCACTTTGAATCTAGCTAGCTATATTTGACTTCACTGTTTCAAGAACAGTCAGTGACTTAACTATGCTCATATATTTATGAAATACCAGTCTCCAGGTGTGAGCAGTGCCAAACCATATGAAATCCA
>NC_056734.1:321410943-321488443 GCF_019279795.1 Protopterus annectens | reverse complement strand
TGTATATTTGAAGGATACAGCATTCTACAGCCACATTCTCCTAATACAATATGTCTTGCACACAGTATTAGAGATAGTGATGTTGCTGACCATAGGAGAGCCATGACAATGCATCACCATACTATCCCTGTGGCATGTGCATTAGATGTATATCCCTGTAGTAGCAGCATTATTGGGATAGACAAGGGGTTGTATTGCAGTCCTGGTCAATGTGTGATGGTGGGTATGTGAGAGTGTTATCATGGGTTTCAGTACATACAATATCCACTGTGAGGTGTGAGTGCTGGGTATACTGTCTTTACACCATGGTAGCCCGGTGCATATCCCATGTTCCACTGCATGGGGACCACTGTCATCATCAACCATACTGGTAACTAATAACACTATCCAGCCTCGTTATGCATGTGCTGTGTGGAACTTATCTGTAACAAAAAGGACACACTGACAAGGTAGTTAGCACTGATAAGCCCGAGTCTCTCAGATGTGTGTCTGACTGTGATGTGTTTGTCAATGTGTATATGACAGTATATCAACACTATGTATTGTCCATAAACAACCAGTACATCCCCCATTACCATACTGTACAAGCCTGGGGATATTCTTTATGTAACATGTAACCTGGAACACACTTCATCCTAAAAGCTGTGTGGTGTGTGCAAGTAAGGCCACACACACATCATTGCACTACATATCTAGGTACGGGGTCTAGTCACAGTGTTGCAAAGTAAGAGTGTGTGTGTATGTGAAGGAATTTACTTCCATTTGCAGAATATACATGTCCCAGGAGGTCATCTGTCTGAGAACTCCCTGGCATATGTTAACATTTCACAGGTATCATCTTGTGGAAATACATTCCATCACAACTAGTGGTAGATGTGTAAATACCCTCTTCCCCACTGTATAGATGTATAGCGATACTGAGGTTGGTGCATATATCTGGTTGTGGCTCCTGTGGACACAGCCACCATCATTGCCGTTACTGTTGAGTGTATCCCCTCGCTTAGCTGGCCACAATACTGTACATTTCATGTTAAAAGGATAAGTAGTTGTCTATCACACTATCTGCGGTTCTACAGCACCTCTCACCCTCCAAAGGGTAGGGCTTTGCCACCCACACCAGCACATCTTTGTTTACTGAGTTGAGGATTGCATTTCATTGGGGAAGGGAACATATACCCTGCCAGTACCATCATTAATGACATTAAACTAGCTGACTGCTTATTTCCCAATGTGTTGTGCCTATTTTGTCTTGGTAGAATTACATAAGCTACAAAGGGTTCCTTGCACAGATACATACATCCATGTGTACAATATTCCCTGTGTATTGAATCAACACCAAAGCCTCTGTGTGTGTTATACAAAAACATGTGGTGTGTACCACTCAGTACACTTACCATTGTCCACTGTAGAAGGGCTGCTGACATCAGCCACCATGCACTCACCTGTTTACATCACCCCCAGACCTATCGGCCATGTGGCACATGCAGTAACTGTTTTACAGACCTGTGATATGTTTTCACCTGTATCCAGGATATGGCACAGGCAAGGTGGCAGCACACTGCCATACCCCTTGTAGGATACAACAGCAGACCACCCTCCTGCTGACACAAGGGCACCTACAACACAAATAGAATACATTATGGAGACCACAGTCACTCAGTGTTAACAGCTATAATGCATCATGGCTGGACAACTACGCTTTCTGACATGTAAGCATTAAACTTTACTGCTGACAACATGTTACACAGCATTACATTGGTTCAGCATAGTGCAGTCACCCTGTGCATCAGAACCATATTAGCTTGCATTGATGTTATGGATGCCAGGGATGTGGCACAGGTATCATCATATGCACAGGGTGTGTTGTTGGTTTGCCAGAGACCTAGGCTGAGCTATATATGTGACACCATGTGTGTGAATGAGGGGGTTTAATTATTAATTTGGCCATGGTGATGTGGTGTGTTCAGGTATGGGGTTGCCCTAGCTGTTTGTATTGTATGTGAGTATGCATGCACACAGTTCTGCCATGTGGCTGCCCTATACAGGTGTTTGTTGGACAGCTGCAGACAATACCTGGCAGGGTGTGCAGTTCACCAACTCCACCATGGACACGAGAATTGTGCCTGCCAGGGGTTCCATGGGCACCACCGGGTATAAGCCACAATATGTTACTATTCCCTGATGATGTATTTTTGCTGGATCTGGGTCCCTCCTGGGACTGGCCAGGGCCGCGTGCACATGGCCTGCTGTGGAGTGGTATGGACAGTGCCCCCTCCTACAGTGCTGGGGTTGGTACTGCCACTACAGGAGCAGCTCTGTGTTCTGGCATGTCCACGTCAACCTCCAGCTTTTGGTGTTGCTAGCCTACATCCATGTGGCTGTCACACCACTCCCACCATATGCTCGAGCACGGACATTCCATGGTTGAGAATTCCCACCATCTCACCCAACCATCTATCCATGACGTCTGAAAAATAACGGAGGGCACCGGCAAGATCACAGATGTTGTCAGTAACAGCTGAATGAGTGGCCCTCTGCAACCTCAGAGCCTGTCTGGTTTACCATTCCATACGTGCCTGCACCTCCATGATGGCCTGAAACATGCATCTGGTGGCACCAGATGTGGCACTTCTGCCAGGGGTACAATGAACAGCAGCCCCCAATGAGCACCCCTGTACATCTGTCTATGTGGTACCCCGCTGGACATCTGGCTATGGCTGCTGTGTCCAGACACATATAACATAGATACCACACTGTCCTATCCCATGCCACCAACCCCCAACTGACCCTCAGCTATGGCCACTGATGATGGGGTATGTATAGGTATTGTGACTGTGTACGGAGTTGGGGTAGATAGCAGTGGGATGTCAAATGATGGAGCAGCTTCTTCCCCTGACAACCCTGCCTATGCCTCAACACACCTATCATCATTTTCAGTGTCTGTATGGACACCAACATCAGATTGCCTGCAGGTGGGATGCTGACCCACCTCATCACCTGTGAGGGGAAAACATGAAATGCACTTTAAGAGCTGTACATCATTGCTTAACAGTACACACACACACACACACACACACACACACACACACACACACACACACACACACACACACACACACACACCCTGACATTCCACCATACTACTTACCTGTTCCTGAGTTTACAGACTGTCCCTAGTTTTTTCTCTTAAGTTCCCCATCCTGCATCAGTCTTGAATAATTACAGTCAATAATACCAGTCATTAATGTATCATTCTTCTAATTGATCACAAAATATGACCTGTTACTCCATTACCTATTTGACTGATTGGATTCATTTTTTTCAAAGGCTTCCTGATGTCATCCAGTGTTTACCCTGGTTTTGTCCAGACATCTTGAGCATGGCCCCCATATGTTATGGGCTACTACAGTCACTCAATAATGTCACGCACTGGGGTGTCATATGTAACTATTGTTCAGTAGATGCAAGATATTTTGCTCTATTAACTTTTTATGTGGACTACAGTAATATTTGGAAACACTCTCTGGTGTTGTCTAATAATTCCCCAATTCATCTGTAGTGCTGCATATGTGGGTATGCTTTCACTTTTCTGCTGATTTCAATTAAAACAGTATCCCTGGTGTCTAGTTTTCCCTCCAATGCATGTTCCATGCTGAAGACGTTATTATACTATCAACTGTCCTGAGATTACATGTCAGAAAAGTATTCCTGGTGTCTCATGTGTCTGTCCATGTCCATGTACTGCACAATTTCAAAGGGAAGTTGAGAGGTATGAACAATCCCACACTCACACTTGTGCATACATGGACACACACACAAACACACACACACACATACACTCACGCATTCTACATACATCAAACCCCCTCCACTCTACCAGATAGCACGTACAGACAAATTAACCCCCACACACACACAAACACATGCACATACACACATACACACACACACACACACACACACACACACACACACACACACACACACACACACACACACACACACACACACAGACCTCTCATTACCCATCTGTCAACGTGCATGACATAATGCACTCAACAGCATGCAGTGCAGCTATAGTCAATCCTTGCCAGCAACAATATACATCTCTGTGATGCATGGGTTGTGTTAGTAGGTGATGCCCCTTCCCATAGAACACACTGCACCCATGTACACAGTATTGCTGTGCATCTGGTCGGCACCCTGGCATGTACTGTGTACCATATCTCATTGGTGTACACACCATTGCTGAATGTGTAAATGTGTGTCAGTTTTGTTTGCTCTGCTGCTCACAGCCCCTATATGTTTGTCCGACACATACCTGAGATGATATGTGGACAGATGTTATTTGTGAATGCCTGATGTCTGATTTACAGATCTCATCATCAGCGGTGCAAGTATGGCCAATAAAATACAATTACACTGACAACCTTCAAACCTTACAGTGGCTATGGGGAGTGTACACACCCTTATTGATATGTCACCCTCTTCCTTGATATGCCATGGGGCCATATTACTTCATATGTTAACATTACACAAACCTGATATGTGACATATGACCTGTGCAATCAAATGCAGTGTCAAACAAATGTGTTAATTGTGCAGATGCTGATTGAGATGCACACTATTTGTGGGTGCATACGTGTTCACGCCCTTATCATGATGGTTTGTTGCACCTACTGTTATGTGTACTACAGCAGCCACTATTGCTGGCAGGGGGATACTAGTATGGGCCATCTGTATTTGCCAGTATTTGGTCACTCTGCCCTACAAATGTCCCCTAAATTTGCATGATTGTAAGGTCAACTCATGTGCACATCCCTTGGAGGTCACACGGTGCCGTCACTATTGCTGTGGAGTCAGGGTTATGTCTGCCAGAGTTCCTGACCTTGACTGTGTGCAGATACAGCCATTCATAGCATCCTTTGGATCTCTGCTTCAGTGCTCTGTTGTGTTTCATGATGACACCCCCTCTCCACCCTCAGCCTTTTTGCAGATGCTTGACAACTATGGCCTACACATGTGTGTCATTTTGCAGTGTCCCAAACACTGAACACAATGTGTACTGGCCTAGTCCCTGCTAATGAATGTCAAACATACAGGTGTACACTGGCACCAGCAAGGTACAGATGGAGATGGTGGGCCTGAGGTGGGGTGAGGTGTTGGTTGTGCAGAACATGTATCTTAATTGATACTGTCTGTAGGTTTCCAATGTGGTCTTGGTACACCAATAAACATTGTAACGCATGCCTTTTGGGGACCTTTGCTGTTATGCATACACTACCTGTAGAGAGGCCTGGCTGATGTTTTCTGTGGTACATCTGTCCCATCTGATTACCTTGACCTATGGGCCACACTTATGCAGAGTCCAGGCAATTGCCGGCACAGGTACTGCACAGCCGCCAGTACTTGCTAGACATTCCTGCAACTCACTCAGTGTTGTGGCAAGTTACTAGGCAGCCTGCATGACCAGTTTGCAACATGTGTCATCATCTGTCATGGATGGCCATCTGTTTTTCTACATTAATCCTGTCCCATACATCCTCGCCACATGCATGACTGCCTGCACTGTTTGCCATTATTTATTTTTTATTTTATTTTACATTTGTTGACTGGGATAGTCCAACTGGATCAAAGTCCATTTACAGCGAAGGTCCAGGGAGATAAGCTCCAAACATATACAAGTACATCACAAAATGAAGAAAATAACATAGCAATAAAAATAATATTAAAATAGAAATGCAGATAAAAATAAAAATGCAGATAAAAAAAAATACATTCAGACTAAAATAGTACAAATTTACATGTAGGTTATTTCCAAAAGTACATAGTTATGCATTGAATAGACAAGTATACAGGATAGAAATTACCCTGGATATAGTCAGGAGAAGTTATCAATAGCTATTAGGTAAGTAAATTACATTCATGTTGTTGGCTTAGCCAGGCTTGTCACAGTGACATATCCAGTTTAATGCCAGATGTTGTTTAATTGTGGCTTTAAATTGGCATGGGGAGGAGAGCATGGTCATACCAGCTGGAAGTATGTTCCATATTCTACTTACAGAGTTTGCAAATAGGGCCATGCCAGCTGCATTGTTAATTTTAGTTGTCTGGATTTGTAGCTTATTAGATGAGCGGAGCAGTCATGTGTTGTTATGAGGGAGGATATAATTTCTAAGGGCTGGAGTATTATCTGGGTTGTAGAGGATTTTGTTAGCCATTATCAGCAGGTTGTACTTGATAAGATTAGGAAATTCCAGCCATCCAAGCTGTTTGAGATTGATGCAGTGGTGGGTTCTGAAAGGCAGGCTTGTAACAAACCTGGCAATGTGATTATAACAGATTGTTAGTCTATTAAGTTCAGATTTATTTATATTGGCTGGAAGGGGGAGGCATATAGGAGTCTCGAAAGTAGGTGGGAGTGAGCAATGGCTATTTTAGCTGTAGAGGTGAGGAAGGCTTTGATTCTATAGAGTGACCCAAGTTTTTTATTGATGCTCTTGATTGTCTGATGTACATGGTGATCAAATTTTAAGTTATTGTCTATAATGACACCCAGTAATTTTGTATTGGGGTCGGGGGAAATGACTGTCCCATCTTTTGCATTTATGGTGAAGGAGAAGGGTACAGACCTTTGGGTTGGTGGGAATACGAGTATTTTAGTTTTTTTGAGATTAAGTAGTAGACGACACTTGGAGAGCCAATTTTCTATGGCAGTGAATGTAGACTGGGTATCCATCTTTAAATCAGTGGGAGATGCAGCTGAGCAGATCAGAATGGAGTCGTCAGTGTATTGGATACAGCTGATGTTTGGTATAATAGTAGGCAGGTCATTAATAAAGATGGAAAACAGTAGTGGTCCTAGTATGGAGCCTTGTGGTACTCCAATAGTGTTTGGTAATAGATTATAGAGCTTATTCTGCCAGAGGACAGCCTGCTGTCTTTTATTAAGATAGGATGTAAACCAAAGAAGGGCTTTAGGATCTAGGCAGAGAGTTCATAGGTTCATAGGTTCATACTAGGCTATCTGCCCTGGGGCAATTATAAGCCTAGCCCGATTCTGTATGGCTTACGCCACCCCTTGATTTGAGTATACTGTGCCTTTTTAAGGTTTAGTTTACTGTGCCTCTGTCTAATAGTGACACGGGAGTAATCCCTGGGACAAACCTACGATCACCCATCCACCTATCGAGATTCTTCTTGAAGAGATTCAGTGAGGTGCTCTGCCTCACATGAACTGGAATTCTATTCCATAGTGAAGGGAGCCTCTGGGTTATGAACCTGTCCCTCCAGCAAGTTCTATTTATTTCTGTGCTGAGGTTCAAGTCCCTCGAGTGTGTGGCTCTAAGGGATTTAGATTTACTGAGGTGGAGCATGTCCATTAATTCTGGATTTGACATAGCTTTGTATGTCAGGCATAGATCGCCTCGAAGTAGGCGGTATGCAACTGAGTAGAGCTGGAGTTTTTTTAACCGAGCAGCATATGGCATCTGTTTGAGACCCTTGGTCCTCTTGGTGAGATACTTTTGTGGTCTTTCTAATTGCTGCAGGTGTCGGGTAAGGTACATCCCAAAAGGGGCATTGTATTCTATGATGGGCCTGATGAGGGATGAATAAAGGGGCATGATTACCTCTCTTGATCTAGATGTGAAACCCTTCGTGATGAGTTGGACTATGTAGAAGGTCTTTCTAACCACTTTGGCAATGTGGTTTTCAAAGGAGAGATTGCTATCAAATTGGGTCCCCAGGTCTCTAATAACTTTCTCTGTATTTAATGGGTTTCCGCCTATGTGGTAATTTGTGGGCACATTGTTTTTGCCAAAGGGTATGACTATACATTTTTTGGCATTTAGCTTTAAACCATGGCGCTGGCACCAGTTATCTGTCTCTGTGAGACCTTTTTGAAGGATGTTTGTGCCAGCTGGAGAGTTGATTATGGTGCCCAGTTTGCAGTCGTCTGCGAACTTGGTGAGCCATAGTCCTCCCACGTTTGCCTGTACCTTGGAAAAGTATATACCAAACAAGAGTGGTCCCAGGACAGAACCCTGTGGGATGCCACTTGTGATCGGTTTCGAGTCTGACATGGCTCCAGCAACTCTCACTCTGTGGGTTCTGTCTTTGAGCCAGTTTGTGACCAATCTTGTGACATAGGGGGTTTATATTTAAGCTGGATAGCTCATCTATGATGCCCGAGTGGGGTATTGTGTCAAATGCCTTTGCAAGGTCCAGATAGGCTGTGTGGACTACCTTCCCTTCATCTATGGCTTTGGTGACTGTTTCAAAGAAGTCAACCAGGTTCAGAAGGCAGGATCTGCCCTTGACAAAGCCGAACTGGGTAGGATCTAATGTCTGTAGGTCCCCAATGTCTTTGTTTATGAGCTCCATGATGATCCTCTCCATAGCCTTGCAGACTAAGCTAGTCAGGCTTATGGGGCGATAGTTTCCAGGGTCCATAGATGCTCCACCTTTGTGGAGTGGGACCACTGTTGCTGTACGCCATTCTGTGGGCACATATCCTGTAGTGAGGCTGAGATTGTATAGCTGTTTTATTTGAGGGATTAGTTCCTCTTGGAGTTCATGTAGGACGCAACCTGGGATGCCATCTGGTCCCATGGAAGTAGTGTTTTTTACTTTGGAGAGGGCAGCCTTCACCTGAGCATCAGAGATGTTTGGGAGGCAGCCCTCTGCCGGAATAGATACTTGCTCTTTTTGGGGGGAGGGGGTGGAGAAGTTTGCACTGAACCTGTCTGCCAGGATATTGGCGATATCTGTGGGTTCAGTGTATTTTTTGTCATTTAGAATCAACTCAGAACAAGTCTGGGAGTTGCATCCCAGGTTCCTAACATAACTGAAAAAAGCCTTATGATTGTCTTTGGTGACCTGTGCAATTTTTCTCTCGAAGCTGGCCTTGGAGGATTTTATGAGGGATCGTAATTTTTGCTAGTACTGATCAGAGATGCCTTCCCTATTAGGGATTTTGCTCTATCATGTAGTAGCTTCCTCCTTCTGTTGTACAGTTTATTTATGGCAGGGGTCCACCAGACTGGACGCCTGCCATTGGATGATTGGGTCTTGGTTTTGTTTGGGATAGCATGATCCATGCATTCCTGGAGATGTCCGTAGAATGCGTTTATATAGGATTCTGCAGTTTGGGCTGTAGTTTCCACTGGCCCTGGGGCCTTGAAGGATTCCACTTCAGTTTTGAGAAGTGAGAAGTTCACTTTTGAGAAGTTTTTCACTGTGGTTTTCTGGGCTGGAAGTGGGGTCGGGATGTGGATATCCAGTGAAATTAATTTATGGTCTGATCTTACCAATGAGGGATATACTTCTGGTGTGGAGCATAGAGTCCCCATGTTGGTAATGATCAGGTCTAGTATGTTGTCCCCTCTTGTGGGAGTAGTGACTAGTTGTTCCATAGCATTTGAGTTTATAATTTCCAGGAACCTTTGAGCTATGGTGCTGGGGCTTGAGTAGTGCTCCCAGTCAATGTTTGGGTAGTTGAAGTCACCCAATATAATGGTGTTCGGATAGATCTTCATGTTCTCCAATGTTTTCAGGAAAGCCGAGTGGGATTCCTGACTTTGAGAGGGTGGTCTGTAGGATGCTATAAACTGAAAAGCAGTCTTGCCCACTGTTAGTTGCACATGGATGGTCTCCGATACTTCGTGCAATGCCACTAACCTGGAGGTGTGGATATCCTTGATAAATATGGAAACTCCCCCTCCTTTTGTGGTTCGGTCCGGGTTTTGGGGCCGAAAAGCATGATATGAGGTATAGCCTGGTAGTGCTGGGGTGCTCTCTGGAGCCTTGAACCAGGTTTCTGTCACTGCACAGATATCAATGTTCTCCATACTGAGGAGAGCTTCGAGTGCGTGCATCTTGAGGTTAAGACTTCTGGCGTTAAGCAGCATTACCCTTAGTTTCTTGTTCCTTGTGCTGTCTATGGGGGTGGGTTAGACTTTTGAGCCTTGCCTAAAAAAGGCACTATGGGGGTGGCAAGAGCCTTTGCTAATATCCGAAAGCCCAGTGGTAACAGGTGCAAGCTGTCCCTAGCAAAGCAACGTGGCTTGTCGAGCATGTCATCCCAGGCTGACAGACACTTTGAATGACACCAAAATTTTAGCCAAATGTTAAAATCGATCATTTTGTCTTTGTACTGTGGCATCATTCTAGGTGAGGGTAAGATGCTGCTCAAGATCAGGGTCATACCAGCCTGGGCTACATGATCAGAGAGCTCCTCTATGTCTCTTTTCATGTAGTCCAGGGAGGTATGTCTCAGGTCATTCACACCAGCATGTACAATGACTGAGTCATATTTGTATTTGCTTTGGAGTGACCTGAGTGCTTGCATTATGTGGCGGATCCTAGCACCCGACAGGCAGCTCACCATGACCTTCTCTTTATTCAGCCTGGTGAGTGGGACATCAGTGTGTCTGACAATAGAGTCACCTATGAAATGTACAAAACCAACTATTAAAAATCAGATGAACCCAACCACGGAGCACTCCACAAACTACTGAAACACCAAATTCCACAGTGCTTAGATCTTTAAATGTTGAACCAGGCAGCAAACCAAGCAACAAAGTCGAGGCAGCAAATAATCCAAAATTGAGTTTTATTAAAGCACTTTTCATTTGCTACTATTTGCAAACTTCTTCAGAATAAACTCATACTACCTTCCTTCCAATTTATACAAAAAACTTGATTGATTCATTGAACTGACTCATTAGTCATTATTCAACATTTAAAAACACAGTAGCTTAAAAATACAAGTATAGAAACTCTTCTTTACATTGTAAAACAGGATACATAAATTAAATAAAATAAATTTAAATTTAAACGAGTGCATCATATAGCACAATCCCAATTATTGCTTATTACAATCATAGAAATGGGAATGAAATAGAAATAGAAAATGCACATAAGATGAAGGACACCAAAACATATATATAAAATATATATATATATATATATATATATATATATATATATATAAAACATGTATATATATAAAATGTTATAGACCACTATGCATTAAATTATAACACTCCATGTTCAT
The DNA here is from genome assembly GCF_019279795.1 of Protopterus annectens. Classification (NCBI taxonomy): domain Eukaryota; kingdom Metazoa; phylum Chordata; order Ceratodontiformes; family Protopteridae; genus Protopterus; species Protopterus annectens. Next base: position 321,477,384 of record NC_056734.1, on the reverse strand, counting down.
ATATATAAATAAATTATATACAACTGTAAATAACTATATATATTTTTGACCATTAAGTTAAGTGTTCATGAAACATTATGGAAATACCTATCTCTTTAAACTTAACATACTAAGAAGGCAACCAATGGAACATGCCTCATTTAAACCAGGGGGATGATGGGATGCCAGCCTAATCTGCCAATGAAGTTCAAGAACCAACAATTTTAATGCAGAGGGACCCCCTCTGATATCATTGGAAACTTGATCGATCGCAATGAATTTAAATTGATGGTTAGGGTACTCTGAGACATGTTTTGCCAATGCGTTTGTAAGCTTACACTTCCTAATGGCATACTGATGCTCATAAATTCGTTCTCTAAACTTACGTTCAGTTTTCCCTACATAATGGGCAGTACAATTGTGACATTGGGCTAAGTATACTAACATCTTTGAATTACACGTAAATCTGTGCTTAAGTTTAAATTCGCACTTATTAATATTGAACCTATTAGATTCTGTAATGAATTGACAGTAGTAACAATTGTGACAGCTACTGTATTGGATAATATTATCAAAGCTGATGCAATGTTTGATAACTGTAGATTTGAATATGTAAAACTGTTTAAGAACATTGATGAACACCTGGTAAAATTGCAAACTGTTAAATCTAAGAAACTTGATAAGGATTCTAAGGCATATAAGGAAGGGACAGCGTATCCCAAACCTCCATCTGGTCAGGTTTGGAGAGGGAATGTTTCAACACATAATAATGGACCCACATCTAATCAATCTAACGATGGCAATGCCCTCAGTGACACGCCTCGTCCCAATATCAATGTAGGGGTCAACCAGAATGAGGTGCAGGGAAGTGAGGGAGTTGCTCCCCCGAATGAATTACGTAGGAGTGAAAGATTGCAGAACAGGAATAACACCAACAGTTATTACAACTACAATGCTCAGGGTAGTTTTTTAGGTGCAAGACCAAAAGTACAACGCCAATGGCAGAATCGACCCAATTCAACGAGGAACAACCGTTAACATCGATTGTAAGTCCTAGTAGCAATCAAGTACTCCCACTTGTTACAGAGGAAGTTGATTTAAGTGATGAGAATATACACCAAGAACCCACTATTATCACTAATTCATTAGGTGACTTTAAAGTGTACAACTTTTCCAATGTTGACATATCTACGGAAATGGCTGATTTAATGGCAAAAGGTTTAACGTATGTCCCTCACCATCATATGGACTTAAGAAAATACTGCCAGGAACCACCACGATAAAAAGAGATATAATTTTATTTTAAAACAAACAAGCGCTTTCACGCATTAATATGCGCTTCATCAGGTTACAACTTACACAAAAATGAACCCCTTTATATAGTAAAACCAACATCAATTAAGAAAACAATTTATCAATTGTTCAATTAATTAAAACATAATTGCTATGGTGGAAACACCCATTTTCTATGTCATCTCAGTAGCAAGTCAAGCATTCAGTTACCAGTATAAAAAACATTTTTCACATCTTTGAAAATAGTTCTAAATGCACAGTAGTAAAGCTTCATAATTTATAACGCCGATGACATCCATTTCTATAGTAATTCTCGATCACATAATGTGGCGTATCAGAATACAATTTATATGAAGCTACATAAGCTAGCTGATGCACACTGTTATTTTAAATAAATAAGTAAGTAAAACAGCCTAAATTCGCTGTCAGAGATCGATGAAATTGCATCCTCTGAATTACGCTGTTCTAAATATAACGAACTAAGCAAAAAATCAAAAATAAAATAACAAGTGATGATTATCATTACTGTTGTTCCTCAACATATTTAGTGAGATCCATCAAGAACAGACAACGTTAGAACATCAATGTGAGTGTTGCATTTGAAAACTACACTATTTATATTTTAGTCACCTCTTGGTGTAGCGCCTACCATGGAAACCATCAACAAATGTGATACATTTGTATAATGAAAATAAGACAACTACCTATAAATACTTCTTACTAACATTAGTACCTATGGGTACTATTCCTATATAACAGCAAAATAATAAAATTGTTAATTAAAAATGTCATTCCATATGTTTAAGGACTATAGAAGCAATGTATATCTATGTTGAAATCAATAATATAGTGTGCCAAACGTAATGACACTCACGCTGTTTATGTAGCACGAATCTCATAATATAAGAGAATTACACACGTTAACAAAAGAATCTATAGTCAGCAGAACATTGATAATGTCCTGCTACAATATTGGATGGTGCATGATAAAAAAGATAAAATATGTACCATCTAATAAAAAGAAAAAGAAAATCACTCTTGTAACAATAAAGAACTATCTGTTGTATTTCCAAGCGTGGAGTAGAGTCATCACAGATCTTCCACGCTCTAAATTAATAATTCAAGTATATATTAAGCGCAAAGGAGACATTCATAGACAAATCTCCAGGATTCTATATATATATAATATTCCATTTAAATCTATATTTCCAGCCTACCTCAGTAAGACTCATGCTTATAAAGGAGGCGAAGGGTGTAATTTGTCTTAATTATAGGTATAGCGCTAATGAAGAAATATATGACATTAAACATAATTATTAAGTATTACCATTTAACATTAATTTAGATGTGCACATAGTTTCATTGCTAACACTAAATTACATATATCTTATATAAACATTTGATAACTGAATATGGAACTTCAATGGTTGCTTGGTTTAACAAGGGAATGGGCTCCCCATAGAGCACACAACGGGGCTTGAAAAGTCAGCTTCCCGATATAAGTCAGGTATCTTCCACGGGTGTTTTCATGGCCAGTATAAATAATGTATACTAAGAGTCCCTAGTAAATCTATATATATAAAAAATGTTATACGGGACAGCGTATCCCAAACCTCCATCTGGTCAGGTCTGGAGGGGGAATGTTCCAACACATAACAATGGACCCATACCTAATCAATCTAACGATGGCAATGCCCTCAGTGACACGCCTCGTCCCAATATCAATGTAGGGGTCAACCAGAATGAGGTGCAGGGAAGTGAGGGAGTTGCTCCCCCGAATGAATTACGTAGGAGTGAAAGATTGCAGAACAGGAATAACACCAACAGTTATTACAACTACAATGCTCAGGGTAGTTTTTTAGGTGCAAGACCAAAAGTACAACGCCAATGGCAGAATCGACCCAATTCAACGAGGAACAACCGTTAACATCGATTGTAAGTCCTAGTAGCAATCAAGTACTCCCACTTGTTACAGAGGAAGTTGATTTAAGTGATGAGAGTATACACCAAGAACCCACCATTATTACTAATTCATTAGGTGACTTTAAAGTGTATAACTTTTCCAATGTTGACATATCTACGGAAATGACTGACTTAATGGCAAAAGGTTTAACGTATGTCCCCCACCATTATATGGACTTAGTTAAAGTATTAATTGATGTTAAAATTTTCACACGGAAACTTAACTTTAGGTTAATGATGGGAGGGGGAGCATACTTGAATGACATCAATCAGTTACATATTCCCAGTACCTTTAATCCCCCCCTTCACCCTCTTTTGTCTATGTTTGAATTAATGTGTGAACTTGATATTAGGAGGCACATTAAGAATCGGAGTAATACCATTTCACATAGTAATAGGGAAGAAATTGAAAACATTCGGATTCTTCGAATGAATAACTTGCGTATATGTAAACCCAACAAGGGTGGGGGAGTTGTGATTTTTGACAACAGTGATTATTTAGATCGTATGACATTGGTCTTAGACACTTCTGCTTACGCTTTGAGTTCTAAGAATGAAATTAATAAAGCTTACAAGACGATCAAAGACCACTTAGAAGAGATGTACTTAGAAGGGAGGATCAATCAAGATCAGTACAACTACATGATCACGTTACATCCTAGGATTCCGTATCTATTTGGAATACCAAAAATACATAAGAACGTCATTGATATCCCCCTATGCGTCCACTTATCGACAGCCGTGGATCACCAACCTATGCCTGTGCAAAGGTTGTGGATCACATTTTACAGAAGTACATCCCTTTTGAGTCTCAGATTTGTAAAGACTCGTGGACTTTTCTTTCCAAAATCAATGAATTAAGATTCGAAGACCATCACAATCTCCTTACAGTAGATGTCAAAGATTTATATACCTGCATCCCTCAGGAAACAGCAATTGAATGGGTTTGTGAAAGGTTAAGATCCAGAGGAGGCAGTAGTCATGACATCTCATTAGTAGCAGAATTGCTTGATTTAACATTATCGAAGAACTTTTTTATGTTTGGTGACAACTATTACTCGCAGACGGTTGGTGTTGGTATGGGCTCACCATACGGAGCCAGTGTGGCCAACTTAGTCATGGCCCAGTGGGAACATCTGTTCATCCTCAACAATCCTTCCTTTTCTGATCTGTTGGTGTACTACACTCGTTATTTGGATGATATTTTCATCCTTTTTAACGGTAGTGAAGTACAAGCTTCCTCATTTATTGATTTTTTGAACAATTCCACTGACTTCCTGGTATTTACTTCAACCTTCAGTAGTAATGAGATAGCTTACCTTGACATTCTTTTAACTAAAGATGAGGATGCGTCTTGTTTTACATCTAAGATATACAGGAAACTGTTATATTCTAACACTTTATTACATTTCACAAGTTGTCACCCTTATGCACAAAAGCGAGCAGTAGTGAAAGGGCAGCTTGTTAGAGCAGCGAGGATTATCAGCAGAGACGAAGAGTTTCTTGTGGAATGTAACACACTTAAATTGATGTTTTTAGGTAGAGGATACCCCAACTGTCTTGTTGAGGAACTTATAGATGAGATCACAACCAAAAGGAATAGTAATATCTATGTGCCATTACTTCAAGTGAGAGAAAGGGATAGCGCGTCGCCGTCTTCAAGCCCTGTAGGGGTTCAGATTCAAGGGGAACCAAGTAGAGTAGATATAGTGGACGTCCCTAGATTCATTACTACGTTTGCAGTAGATAGTGCCACGTTGTGGTCCACGATTCTGAAAAACTGGCAGTTGTTCACAGTAGACTCGACAGTATCAACTAAATTAGGTCCCACACCTTCAGTAGCTTATAAAAAAGGTAGGAACCTTAAATCTTGGTTCGAAATGAAACATCAGTTAGTTAGAACTCCAGGGATGTTCAGATGTCATAATTGTAATTATTGTCAATTCATCACAGAATCTAATAGGTTCAACGTTAACAAGTGCGAATTTAAACTTAAGCATAGATTAACGTGTAATTCCAAGATGATAGTATACTTAGCCCAATGTCAAAATTGTACTGCCCATTATGTAGGGAAAACTGAACGCAAGTTTAGAGAACGAATTTATGAGCATCAGTATGCCATTAGGAAGTGTAAGCTTACAAACGCACTGGCAAAACATGTCTTAGAGTACCCTAACCATCAATTTAAATTCATTGGGATCGATCAAGTTTCCAATGATATCAGAGGGGGTCCCTCTGCATTAAAATTGTTGGTTCTTGAACTTCATTGGCAGATTAGGCTGGCATCCCATCATCCCCCTGGTTTAAATGAGGCATGTTCCATTGGTTGCCTTCTTAGTATGTTAAGTTTAAAGAGATAGGTATTTCCATAATGTTTCATGAACACTTGACTTAATGGTCAAAAATATATATAGTTATTCATTTATTTATATATATGAACATGGAGTGTTATAATTTAATGCATAGTGGTCTATAACATTTTATATATATACATGTTTTATATATATATATATATATATATATATATTATATATATGTTTTGGTGTCCTTCATCTTATGTGCATTTTCTATTTCTATTTCATTCCCATTTCTATGATTGTAATAAGCAATAATTGGGATTGTGCTATATGATGCACTCGTTTAAATTTAAATTTATTTTATTTAATTTATGTATCCTGTTTTACAATGTAAAGAAGAGTTTCTATACTTGTATTTTTAAGCTACTGTGTTTTTAAATGTTGAATAATGACTAATGAGTCAGTTCAATGAATCAATCAAGTTTTTTGTATAAATTGGAAGGAAGGTAGTATGAGTTTATTCTGAAGAAGTTTGCAAATAGTAGCAAACGAAAAGCGCTTTAATAAAACTCAATTTTGGATTATTTGCTGCCTCGACTTTGTTGCTTGGTTTGCTGCCTGGTTCAACATTTAAAGATCTAAGCACTGTGGAATTTGGTGTTTCAGTAGTTTGTGGAGTGCTCCGTGGTTGGGTTCATCTGATTTTTAATAGAGTCACCTATTACAAGAGTATCAGGTGTGTTATTCAGCCTTAAGGGCTGTGGCTGCTTGGCACACTGACTTTGTGGGCTATGTGTTGTGTGTGTTTTGTTTTGAGGTAGTGTTTGCTTGGATATCTGCTTTGGACGTCTCTGTTGCTTAGGTAGATTTTTATTTAGAGCCTCCAAGTATGTTTTTGTGTATTTATGTGTTTGGTTCACTGATGTGGTGGGACTATGCGATACTGGAATTGTGTTGTGTGAGGTTACCTTCTCCTCCTGACTGGTTACACCAGTTTTGAGATGAGAGAGCTCAGCCTCCAGTTTGGCTAAATAGTTGCATCTCTCACATATATTTGAACCTGTTTGGAGGAGGAGAGGGTTGTCCGTGTACATGAGATAGTTGTAACATTGCCTCAAAATTCACAGATTCACCAGCTGGACTGGAGAGGAAACTATTGACTGACCTTTGGACATGCTAGAGTAATATATGGAAACTGAATTTAAGACGGACCAATAGAAGACAGGGTAATCGTAGAGAGTATAAGAGTAAGTAGTGCTTATGGTTTAATAGTGCTAACTTGTAGGATTACTTAATTGGACCAGTGAAGGGCCTTAGAATGAGAATATAGTGTTTAAATTGAGAGATAGAGCAGTTCTAAGGGAAAAAGTGAAGAGCAGACTTTGTGGAGCCCAGAATAGTTTAAACCCAATTAGGCTGCCGCTGTTGCGCTTATGCACAAAAATGCTAAAACCACGCAAAAGAGGGTTTTAAGAGAGGAAGATGAAGGAGTTTGGAATTGACCCAAAATGGCCAATAAAACTACAGTTTCAAGTCAGTAACCACTCCCACAGGGGCAGGCAGGCTGCTCAATGTTTTTCACTGCCACTGATCAACAGAGAGACTTCACTTTAGCCCAAGCAAAAAATGGCCTCCAAGAAACTTACAAACAGTTCAAGAACAGCACGCCTGTAACTGAACTTTTTTAAATCTCAGAAAAGTGGGAAAAAAGCAAGATTTTGTTTGTTTTTTTTGTTTTTTTCAGAGATAGCAGTTTGCAGGGTATTAATCATAAGTTGATGATCAACCATATCAAATGCCTTGGAAAGATCCAAGAAGAGGGCAGAAGAAGTATGATTATTATTGTGGTTATTGTTAATGGTGTTAGTGAAGGACAATAGGGCTGTGGTAGTACTATGATGTGGGCAAAAGCCGTGCTGGGTATCTGCCATAAGGTGATTCTGGTTTAGGTGTTGCATAAATTGTTTATGTATACATTTCTCCATAATCTTAGCAAGTGGTGAGAGTATGGCTATGGGCCTATAATTAGAGTATTCAGTAGAGGAACCTCCTTTATGTAAGGGAATAACATAGGACATTTTCCGGACGATAGGAATTTTGGTTTCTGATATGGTGCGATTGATTAGAATAGAGATTGGAGAGGCAATGGCATCTGCTGACATTTGCAGGTATTCAGCTGGGAGTTTGTCAGCAGAGGCTGTGGTGGGTTTTAATTTTTTGATCAGACTGCGGATAAAGGAAGTTGACACAGGCTTAAAGCTGAATAAGTTTTGGCTATTAGAGTTAGTGGTATTATAGTCAGGAGAACTAGGAGGCAGTTGGGTGGCAGGAGCTTGAATAGTCTCAGTAAAGAAATGGTTAAAACTATTTGCAACCTCTTCTGGGGGTTTATTAGTAGTGGCAGCAGGGCTAGGTGTCGATGTTTTACCAGGATATAGTAACTTGTTGATCCCAGCCCAGAACTTTTGAGGATTTTTCTGATTAGTCATCTGTAACTTACAATAGTAATGTTTATTATCTTGTAAGACAAATCTTTTAGTTTCATTCCTAGCTTGCCTATATTTATTATGATCATGGGGGTCTTTAGTACGGCGCTAGGTAGCCCAGAGTTTATTTCTACAGGTTATTTTTAGTCTTGATTCTTTAGAAAGCCAAGGTACATTTTTACCTTTTGTTCATTTTAGGCGGGCAGGAGTATGTGAGTCTAGAATTTCAAGAAATTTATTGTTAAAATAGGTGACAGCCTCCTCTAAGGGAAGATGCTTTAATTTAGACCAGTTGCAGGAGTTAAGTTTCAGTTGAAATTTGTCAGGGTCAAGGTCTCTTTTGCTTCTAACTTTCCTGAGCAAGGGTTGTTGTGGGATAATGGCTTTTTGTTTAACTATGTAGGTAAGAAGATGATCACTTAGATCATCGGGGAGGGTACCAACAGTGTACATTTGGGGTTACTATTTACAAGTATCCAATCCAGTATACTTTCTTTTTGGGTGTGTTTGCCTAATCTGGTAGGAGTGACTATGGTTTGAGTGAATGCACGGAGGTTGATGTGGGTGGAGGGGGATTTTGAGGAACAGGAACCCCAGTCAATATTAAAGTCTCCCAGGACTATGGTTTCTTGGGGATATTGAGAGGATAGCCAGTGAAGAGTGTCTTTGAGTGTGGCTACATTGTTACCTGGGGGAATGTACATGCAAATAATGTTAACACTTTTATATTTGTTGAGTTGAAATTTGGTAGCTAGTATTTCAGAGTTATTGATCTGAGGTGGTTGAATTACTTCTGTGGTTACATTCAGCTTAGATTTATAGAAAACAGCCATGGTATATGCAATGGTGAGGTAAGGCTACATGTCCAACTCCTAGGTGCTACCTGTTGGGTATGGGATCCATTCCATGGCTTGTAAGATGTGTGCAAGCCACAGCTGCCTCTGTTGCAAGTAAGTGGGCACATTTGATGGCTAAACGTCTTGGACAGAAGACCATTTATTGGTGTGACATTGAGGACCTGTACTTACTGGAAGGTCCATACTCATGAAGAATGCATGCTGCCAGTACCTCAAAAGCTGCTTCCACAATATGTTATCTGGAGTGTATGCACCCATATGCTTCCAGTGTTTGTGAAGGTATGTATTCCCCATATTTGCTGTCCTAACATAGGATTCCATATTACACATTCATTGCTCATGATAGGACCCCATTGCAGGTTGTAAGGGTTGTGGAATGCAATATTGTGATATGTCTTAGTGTAGATCTGTAACAGTTTCCATTGTAATAGTGGTGTATATACACTGTTGTAGCACTATATAAGGGTAATGTTTCAGACATGTCCCTACTGTAGGCCATTTGTCCCACCATTATGTTCATCTCTGTGAACACATCTTGCAATGACAGGTTGTTAGTTATATTGCAGGAGTCTTACATACCCTTCAGATACACCACCATGGTGACTACTGTGATGAAATGCAGTTAACAGCAACAATACATGAACATGTACAGCATGAATTATGGGTAGGTGTGTTAAATGTGTGCATGGAATATACCATGGCCATAACATGACTGGTGTATTGGCAAACCTGAACAAATACCATACTCACCAGCTACAGGCTGCTGCTCTGAAGGTATACCAGAGGGACCTACATAATTGTGTGAGAGATGTGATGTCAGTAGCCATACCTGTGGCATTGGTACAGGGTGGGAGCAGCATTACAGTACATCAACAGTACAAACCCACAATACTACAGATTATGCACATCTGTTTATTACTACAATGCAGCAACAGACTATATATCTTTCATCTCACATATGCATGATCTAACTCTACAGAAGCGGATGGATACACAACAGTAGTCTACTGATGTGCCCTGTGGCCTTACCTGCACGCTCTTCTGCCTTTGTGTGGGTAACATCCACCACCACGATGCTCTCCACTGGGTGTTGTGTTTGCAGGCGTGCAGGTGCCCCGAGGCTGGCGAGGAGCTCCTTATCATGTGTCGGGGGGCTGGATGGCATGACCCCCCCCATTGCAAGCTGGCCCCCCCCCTAATTTCGGCAGCATGCCGACAGGCATGGCGGATTAGATCTGTGCATTGATGTCGGACCTGCTCATAACTGTGGTTATGCAGGCCGACATCATTTACCCTGTGGACAAGATCGTTCCACAGGGCAGTCCTCTCCTGCATATCATGGGCTGTGTGCCTGAACAGGGTGTTGTAGTGATGCACCAGGTTTGTGATGATGACATCATTCTCCTCCTCTGTGTACATAGGCAGTCTCTCCCTGGACATATTGCCTGAAAGACATAAAGAGGGAAACAGGTCTGAGGACCTCATACTGCAAGAATATCATAGTTGTTAATGCAAATCTCTGTCTCCCCCCACTATATCTGCAACATCAATCTAATCACACAATTCAATGGGTATGTCTACAGAAGACCTACTGTTGAGACATATATCGTATTGTACAATTTGTGCTATGTGTTTGTAGTCATGTTCCATGTTGAAACACTATCATTGGTGGCCTGTTATGAACAATGTCACCTGCATGCTATTGTAAGGGCCACTATGGTTACATATATACATGTATTCTGTCTGCTATGTTACTGCTGCACATCTGTTATTTTATGTTAATGGGGATATCTATGCATGCTGTTAGACATAATCCTGGAATGTGTGGACTATTACTACCCACATATTGGCTATAACAGTGCCACAATAGCATATTTGGGAAACAGTTGCCAGCAGAAGCACCTCTCCCACCTGATCTGGCCATGTTACCAGGCCACATCACATCTGGGACCCACCCTGGGACCTCCTCATCTACTGGTACTGCACTACCTTCAGGTGGAACCACCTCAGGAGATGGTATTCACCCCCCCCGGGAGCACACACAGACAGTATCCTATCACCCAAAGTCAGACCCAGGGTCCGCTGCATAGGAAGCTCCACAGAGAGTTGAGATATGTTCTACAGCACCTTGACACCCTCAGTACACAATCACAGGGTCCGCATGCTCCTCTTGCTCAGCCCCCAGCCCAGGCACCATCAGGGCCATGAAGATGATGTGACTGCCCATGGGTGGGGACCTTGGTTCCATTGTTTCCCATATGGGGGCTCATGGGCTTCCACATCCCAGACAACACTCACTATCCAAGGTGTTTATCCAACACACGTGTCATATACCTCCCCTGTATACTGTCTTGTCTGCCTTCCAACCCAACCTACCTCCCCAAATATACCTACTATCCTTCCCCAAATTACCAATCCCACCTTCACAAACAAGGGCAATGTGTTCCCAACATGGGGTTCACACCTGACATAACTGTCCATATATATAATGAGCTTTATATATATATATATATATATATATATATGTGTGTGTGTGTGTGTGTGTGTCTGTATATCTGTTGACATAAATGTGTAGGTAGATAAATATATATATATATATATATATATATATATATATATATATATATATATATATATATATAGGTCTAGGACTATTGGACTATTCACTGAAAGCACAATTCACTGAAAGCTCAATTCACTGAAAACACAATTCATTGAAACACATTTGACTGAAAGTTATATATGGCATTTTCCCCACTGTTGTGCGACCTTGGAGTTAGTATATATAGTAAGGGGGTATGGGGGGATTTGTGTTTCAGTGAATTGAGTTTTCAGTGACTTGAGCTTTCAGTGATTTGTGCACAGTCATTTGACTTTCAGTGAAATGTTCTTTCAGTGAATAGTCCTAGACCCATATATATCATATATATATATATATATATATATATATATATATATATATATATATATATATATGGTGCATTCACACATCAGGTCTACACTCTCTAACTCTCTTTCCCACACAGCTGCACTGTTCTGTCTTGCTATAATAGAGACAGGTGTCACACGAGGACACAGCCTAACATTAGGGGGTTATATATAGGGACAGATTGCAGGTAAGCCTATTACACACCTATGGCATTTGTGCATGCTACATTACATGTTAGCATGACTGTCCTGCAAGTGGTGGGCTCTGAAACTCATGTGCCCATCATAATGGCATTACTTCCATCACCAGCTATTGGCCACACTAATATACATGTCTTGCAGTACACAACACACACTATGATGGCTTACATCTTGTCAGTCAGTGCTGATCTGCACAGTTGACAGGTTATGGCCCACTGGCCACAGGGACATACACTATTGTCCATAGTAGTTGTTCAGCTGGATATCCTTACAACACCACCTGATGGCACATAGAAATCATTCCACATCATCTATCCCATTATTATGGACCAAGTACTACATTCAATTACATGCATATATGCATCACATATCTGTTGTGGGAATTTCGTCTCTTCTGGTTGCAGTTTGCTGTGTGGATGGATGGATGTGTGTTTGTTTGTTTGTTTTTTCATTCTTTCTCCCTCTCTCTCTCTCTCTCTCTGTTTCTCTCCACTACATGGATTGTTTTGCTTTAAACAGATTGCAACATGGATTTTATAGGTGATGTGCATGATCAGGTGATGGCCCCTGCACCGATCAGTGTCCTCCACTTGCTACCTGCATGCAACCTGGTGCATAGTACTTCCAGTTACCACTGTCATGACAACCCACTTCTATAAATTCCTAAATCACGTGGGCGTGGCATACCTTTCCTGTATGGAGGACATTATTCCTGTGTGTGGCCAGCACTGTTACAGACAGCAAGTAGCAATACCTCTTACAAGGCGACTTGCAGACACAGGCCAACTACATATTTGTTTAAGGTTCCAGACCTACAGACAGTGTGAGGAGTATTGTTATATGCATTGTATACCACTAGTGTTACAGGGTTTGTGTGTACATACTAGTTTAGCATAGAAAGCAGTCTGTCTGCATAGCTCTCAACTGTGGGCCTATCCACATGATGACCAGAGGATTGGCTGTTATGTGTTGTCTATCCACCACACAACACAGGTCTTGTCTCAGATATATCACTGACATTCTGTCTGTTGAGTGCAATCAGTACATTGCTGCATCCATTTGTGTTTCTGACTTCATATTCCAGACTAAAGGTATGTTGCAAACAATCCTCTAACACCGTCAACTTTCTCAGTGTATAACAACAATATTGCAAATATGGGCCTGTGTTCCAGCCTCTGTTCTCCACCTATATACCAGGCTTTGTCCATATATCATGCAGTAAGAGGTTAAGTAGTGGCCTATGATTATGTTGTGCTGCCATTCCTGCCATTGTTCCAGTGATGTTGTGGTCCCCACAAATATTGTGGGGAAGGGTCCATATATATGTGGGCTACAGCTGGACAAAACATGTGTGCCCTTGTGCATTCCAGAGGTCAGTGTATGTAACACTGTTATATGGCCCTGTAAGTCATTCTATGAGGGAGGGGTATGCACCATATATAGCCTAGGCTGCTACAACATGTGGGCGATATCTGTAGTAAGACACCTTAAGGTATATGGCTGTACATTTTCATACATTTCACCTTGGGAACATTGTGGTCTAGTGCTTACTGTCATACAGACTGTTCTGTTTGTCAGTATGATAGTGATGTTTTATGTTAAGCATTGTTATGTAACAGATACACCTTAATTGTGACAACTTAATTCTTTTCCCCCTAGGGGTTGAGTACAGAGTGTAATTGGAGGCTGCTGAACTACATCTGCATTACTTACTGTTGATTGATTGTTATCTTTTGGCCCAGTGTTTCTTTACTGTTGTACTACTTGAAGGCCTTGGCCTGGACAGCAACATATGTTATGGTTTCGGATTACTGTATAAAATGATTTGCTTGAGAGTTGCATTACTCAGTTAGTATGTATTTCAAACATATTTCAAACATGTAACAGCTATATGACATGGCATATATAACTGTAATGGTACACAAATAAACATTTCTTATGTATGCAAACCTGTGTGTGGTGACATATTGCTTCAACATTGCACATTCCCTATGGTAGCCAGACTGTACTGCATGATATGTTATTAATACCATCCTGACATCATACAGGTGGGATTGATTACTCTTAACTTCTTGTGGCTATGTTGTGTAGGGTCTTGGGTATGGGACTTGCAAGTGTTGGTATTGTGTTGCAAGGCAGATCTGTTTGGCTGTGGGGGAGGGGGTGATATGAATAATTACAACAGGTACTTAGATTGGGCCTCCTCACCCCCATTAATGGTGCCTTTGGTCATATATGTATTTGTTGTGTTCTCTTATATATCTATAGATATATCTATGTATACATGTATATATATATATATATATATATATATATATATATATATATATATATATATCTGTGTACATATATGTATTGCTAGATATGTATATATATATATATATATATATATATATGTGTGTGTGTGTGTGTGTGTGTGTGTAGACATATATATCTATGGACGTATACACACACACAACATATATATATATATATATATATATATATATATATATATATATGTATATATATATATATATATATACACATACATACATCTACATATATAAATACATTTCCTGTACTGTTGAATGACTGTGCTGGATGATATGTTTGTGAAAATATCAGAGCTATGTATATGTGACATGGCTTAGTGGTAAATCACTTTGGCTAAGATGTGCAGGGTCCTGGGTTCAAGTCTTGCAAAGGCTGTTTAGTTTGTTGCTGGGCAGAACAAAGGCTGTTGGATACAGAGTAATTAAGGCAGTGTAAGCAGGTTTGCCTGCCATTAAGCAATGCTAACTTCCGGTTAAATATTTTTACACTCAGCCTCTAAATTGCTTATCCTGCGTAGGCATTGCTTACCCTCATGCAAACAGCATTAAACCTGCTTACTGCTGCTTAAAAGCTCTTACTCCCTCTTAGCCCTACACTAATTCCTTTAAAAGAAAAGAAAAAGGGTTGATAGGAAAGTGGTGAAAAAGGGGCACAAAGAGGGAACGACAGTAGGGAAAATAGCTAGGGATGTGCAAGACAGGTGTAGGGAAGTTCCATAGCTGCCCATTTCTTCTACAACAACAGCTGTGCATATACACTGAATTTGGAGATAGATTTGGATATTCAAACCCCTGAGAGAGGGCTGAGGACAACCGTAATATGTTGTGAAGCCAATTAGACTAGATTACATGTGTCCAGTGGATATGTGTGAGAAATGGATAGCTATGTATGGGCAAGATTTTTTTTTGCGAACAGATTGTCCTTTTTTTTAGGTGAGAATGGGATGTTGGAGAGGGATAGCAGGTATATTTAGGGAGGTAGGTTGGATAGGATGACAGACAAGACAGCATACAGGGGAAGTATATGACACATGTGGGGGGTAAACACCTTGGATGGGCAGGGGTGTTTGAAAGTCGGAAGCCCACGAGCCCCCAAATGGAAATAGTGGGACTGAGATCCCCACTCATGGGCAGTCACCACTGCACCTTCACAGCCCGAAGGTGGCTGTGCTGGGGGCTGGGAAGGAGGAGCAGGCTGACTCTCTAGATGCGTTACGTGGCCCTCAAGCTGGCATAGCTGATCTCTGAACTCCCTGTGGAGCTCGCTACACACCAGAACCCTGACCTAACGATGGGTGACAGTTTCCTGTCCGTGCCTGCTCCCAGGGGGGTGAGCCTGATCCCCTGAGGCAGTTCCACCCAAAGGTGGTGCAAGACCGGCGGATGAGGAGGTCCCAGGGTGGGCCCAGATGTGCTGGTGCCTGGTGCCACGGCCAGATGAGGTAGGAGAAGTGAGTCTGCTGGGACTGACCTTTTCAAACATACTATGGTGTTTCAATTTTAAAACATATGTGGGTTAGTGATAGTCAACACATTCCAGGATTAGTTATAACAGCATGCATAGATATTCCCATTAACCCAAAACACCAGAAATGGAACAGTTGCATAGCAAACAGAACACATCCATTTATGGAACCACAGTGGCCATTACAACAGCATGCAGGTACATTGATGGCAGCATGCATAGAAAGAAATTTCAATATTTATCATACAATAGGGCATATGTCCCAACAGTAGATTTAATTGTACACATACCCATTGAGTTGTGTATTTAGTTTATTGTTGCAGATATGGTAGGGGGTGAGAGAAAGACGTCAATTAACAAGTTGTATATCCCTGTAGTTCTCAATACTTTTAGTCAGTGCTGTAATCTATACCTTACATGTATTCTTACACTATCCTATAGCCTTAGTTTGGATAGTGGTATGTTTGTAGACAACTATATATGTGAACTGTGTTTTACCTGCAGTATACACCTCTTACCTGGTATACCTGTGGAGGTATTGTTTGTTAACACTACCTGGCTGTTTCTACACATAGTCCCAGATTCCAGGTTGATGTTATGCACACACCTCTCAATCTCTTATTGCACACACTATAAGCAAGTCTTGACAACATGCAGGTGAAACTGGGACATATTTTGACAATTGCCCTCATAAACCTTTGGTGAGTTGCTACAATGACAGGTTTGTTTTCATAGCCATTCTCTGAATATTTACAGGTCTGAAAGTCAGTTATATGTCATTAAATGCTGCCTAAATGTCAGAGATCATCACACTGATTTGCCAGGGGGACAGGGTAACAGGCAGCAGATATGGGCCAATTATCTGGACATTCTGGAAAAATCTGTACAGTTGAGGGCTATGATTCTGCCTACAGCTTACTACCACTCCCAGGATTTGAATCATGGCTGTGTCTGCTAAAAATAAAACAGTGTACATCACAGTTGGGCGTGCTATATAGATATTGCTGTTTATCTGAGTTCTGTCTTTGTCTCCCATCATTTTACAATCTGACCTTGTAATTATAACACTCTTATACAGGGTTCCCTAGACAGTTTTATTATGTAGCACAGTGTGGATGACAGTGATGAGTAATACCTTATTATCAGAGAAACTGTAACACTAACAATGCCATACAGTACCAGACTAAACAGTACCAGTCCATGATTAAAATCTTTTATTTCTAGGCACAGTTTTTGCATCTGTCAGACATGTGGAGGGAAAGTTTGTTAACACTACCTGAATGTTGCCACACATATTACCAGATTCCACGTTATTATTATGCACATACGTCTCTGTTACTGAACAACTCTGGTCATAGCTTCACAACATGGGGGTAGAGATGGGACATACTTTGCATATTACTCTCATAACATTTTGGTGAGTTGCTAGAGTGACAGGTTTGTTCTTATAGATATATTTCTGACAGTCATGATGTCTGACAATCAGTTGTATGTCATTATTTGCCGACTAAACTTCTGGGATCATCCCACTGATTTGCCAGGAGGACAGGGTGACAGGCAGAAAACTTAAGCCAATTATCTGAACTTTTTGACAAAATATCTCTACAGTTAAGGGGTATGATTCTGCATACAGCTTACTACCACTCCCAGGATTCAAACAATGGCTGTGTATGCTAAAAAGACAGCAGTTTACGTCTCAGTTGAGTGTGCCATTTAGATTATGTTGTCTATCTTTTCACTGTTTTCTGTCTAAGTCTCTCTCAGTTGTACAATATGACCTTATGATTACAACAATCATGTGCAGACATTCCAACACCTTTTATTTATGTAGCTCAGTGTGGGTAACTGTGCTTAATACAACAGTACTATTAAGATAATGCAACACTACATTACCATATGATACCAGAGTAAACACAAGCATTCCAGGAGTTAGACCTTTACTGCCAGGCTTTTACCCTTTTATTTACATGCAACCTATATGAGACTCTTCCTGCCATATTGTCTGTTTATTCAGTACATCCCATACACAATACAGGTTTTATACTGGCAATTAACTTTCTACTACTTTTAGATTTATTTCTTATGACAGTACATGCAAGATTATTACTAACCTGCCTCACAACGCAGCCTCTGCAGCCTACAGGCATGGGCTTCTTGATTCACATCCCGCTCTGCTGCCACTGTCAAAGACATAAGAGGAATATTTAGCCATACCTATCCATAATATACATGACCTGGCAATTACTAAACAGGTAGTAGAATGATACTTACACACTGCTGGGACATCACCCTTCTGCCTAGCATCTTGGATCCACTGATCCAAGAACTCTCTCTTCCTCCATTTCAGGTCAGCATAGTGATGCCTGACCTGCTCACCAGTTTGAGGGATGCTAATGGCACTAGTGAGGTCATGGGCAAGATGGTCCCAGGCTTCCGCTTTATATTGGGAACCCTGGTACTGGTCCTGTAGCAGTCTCTCTTCATGGTCTTTTACAAGAAGTCCTGCCATGACTTTGGACTACTGGATACCCCAGCGCTATGCTCGGAAGAATGATCCTTCTCCGACACCAGCCATAGTGCCTACAGGAGGAAGCTGCAACCAGTTATGAGATGTATTCCTGCCTGTGGGGTTTAAATATGGCCGATTTTCCACACTTTGCCGTGATTGGATGGTTTTGAAAATGCTACGCTATGGGCAAACCTGCTTTCCTAAGGTTGGCATTGCTGAAAGGGATATACCAATGGGCAAATCAAGTTAGCTGGGCTACGCATTGCTTACACCTAGTAAGCAGTGTTGTGCAATGCTTAGCATTGCTTATTTTTAAATTTGCACACTATTTGCTGTTTGGCATTGATGTATCATGCATTACATGTTATATATTTGTTTGGTGTCCGTGATTCATGTGTATCTACACTGTATGGAGTATTTGTGTTTACTGGGGGATTTCACCACTTTATTACAATGACACCTCACATCTGGACTTATTGCAGTACTCCAGTTCACATATATATGTTATGTAGTAGGTTATACAACATAAAACTGTTTATAGATTCCTTTCACATGTAAATTGTGATTTTGCTATAGTGAGGATCTTTCTTTGGGTATACCTCAATTTTATATACAACTGTGATGGCTTACTGGTTAACTACTGTGACTATAGTGTACAGGGTCCTGGGTTCAAGACATGCAAGGTCTGTTTATTTTGTTGCTGGGCAGAACAGGGGCTGTTGGGTACAGAGTGATTAAGGCACCTTTAAGCAGTTGTAAGTGGGTTTGCATGATGGTAAGCAATGCTAACTTCTGTTTAAATATGCTTACAGAGAGTTAGCTTCAAAATTGCTTAACCTAAGTACACATTGCTTACCCCTGTGCAAACAGGCTTAAACCCACTTACTACTGCTTAAAAGTTCTTACTCCCGCTTACCCCCCACACTAATTTAGAAAGAAATGAAACATGGGTCTTGGGAAAGTGGTAGATTTGGACACTGCATAGATTTATCATTCATTACACATTATAACTTAATTTAGTATCCCTGATTCATGTGTATGTATACTGTATAGGGCACTTATGTTTATCTGTGGATTTTACCACATTATTACACTGACACCTCACATCTACACTTAATGCAGTACTCCACTTCACAAATATATGTCATTTAGTAGGTAATACAGCAAAAAAAATGTTCATAAATTGCTTTCACATGGAAAATGGAATTTATTACAGTGAGGATCGCACTGGGAATGACTGCTCACAAAACGAACGCTCTGACCACTACACTATTGCAGTACTGCTTCAACTGAATGTATCTTGCTATTTATCTTCTTGTACTATTTAAGCTACAGTATGCATAGCTAAGCAATGGGCAAACCAGAGCACCTACAGTTAATCTGTTTGATAAAAAAAAGTCTCTACTCTTTTCTCTAGGAAGGGACAGATTACACTTATTGCTGTGGACTCCTGCATGCATCTGCACATTTGACAGACATCCTAGCAAGCCCTCCATACCTCTCAACCTATTCATGCAAAATATCTAGACAAAGCTTAACAAAATGAGGTACAACTAGGGACATATTTTAAATATTGCTCTTATAAACTTAGGTAAGTTTCTAGAGTAAAAGGATTTGTTTTAAGATCATGTTTCTGATGGCTTTGGTGTCTGAAACTCAAATGTATGCCATTATTTAATGGCTTCAATCCTGACATCCTCCCAGTGATTTCTTAGGACAAATGTGGTACAGGCCAACTGTGTGGGCAAAAAATCTGGACATTCTGCAAAGATCTGTACATTTGGGAGGTATGCAACCCCTATGAGCATTGTAATTGCCAAACAGCACTTTTTGAGTGCAGGGGCATGTGTATTGTGAGAGATCTGCTCTCAGACACACCCACTGCACTCATCCATGCTCCGTGTCCGGTTAGGAGCAGAGGCAGCGTGCCTTCATTACTATGCATGGCGCACTGCCATGCTGTTAAAGGGTCATTTCAGTGCAGGAATAAGCTATTCCTGCATGGAATCTTACTGAATCCTGGGGATTATCTTATTTCTTTAATTAATTAGTCTTTAAACTCAGACTATTTAGCTATATATGTTAAAGTTTCAGATATTTACTTGGAAAATAAAACAATAATTTTAACATTACACCAGTATTTCACTTTTTGATGTCTATAAACTTTAAAATAATGATAAAAATAGTATCACTAACTAATTAGTTATTATTCAACTCCATATTTTACCCTGTTTCTTTAAACAGCTAGTTTTTACAATCAGACTCTATAACAAACTATGGAGAGATCCTATATGCTAATGATACGTTTCTGGTATTTGCAATAATGATTGCCTTTTCTTTCTTTTAGGGGTGGCCACGGTGGTGCAGCGGTTAGCATTGCTGCCGCACAGCAAGAGGTTCTCCAGTTCGATCCTTGGCTGGGGTGGGTGCCTTCTGTGTGGAGTCTGCATGTCCTCCCTGTGGTCATGCGGGTTTCCTCCGGGTGCTCCTGTTTCCTCCCAAAGACATGCTGTAGGTGAATTGGGCACTCTAAATTGGCCCTATGTGTGTACCTTCTGTGGAAGGTTGGGTGCTTGGCTGGCAACTCGACACTGTAAAATTCCACTGCCAGTTATGAGCAGACAGGTGATCCACTGTGGCGACCCCTAACTGGGAAAAGCCAGAAGAAGATTGCCTTTTCTTTTATATATTGTAAATCTGAGGAAACATATACTCCAACAATTCTTGCTTGTGTTCCATTACAGACAAAAATAATATGTAAAGAATAAAATATTTTTATCTATATTTCTCATTATGTCATTGAGATTGAGATCCATAATCCACTTTTTTAAAGGTCAGTTGATGAGATTTTGAGTTCCTTTAAAGCACTTGTATCATACTTATCAAATCCATCCATCCATCTATCCATCTATCCATCCAAAACTCTTTTTCCCATTTCTGCACATAAGGTTGGTGTCTCACTTCAACCATGACAATCATCTAGAGGCAAAGTACATGCTGCCGAGTCATTCAGGGAATAGTTATTCCTCTAACACATATTTATCGAAGCCGCTTTTCAGCAAATGGCAGATTTTTACTAGGGCACACAAGCAGCTGGCCATCCAAGCAACTGCAAACCCTCCCCCTAAAATTTAAAACCTGGCAAAGTGGGGGATGTAGCCCCTCACACTCCCCCTAACTAAATATACCAACTCTGAGATCACATTACAGTGGGGAAAAGGGTAAATTCCAGACAGTGGCTAACCGCTGGTTTGCCTAGTTAAAGTCTGCCATTTGCTGAAGAGTGGTTTTGATAAATAGCTATTTGACAAATGGCTATTTACTGAATAGCCATTTGATATGTCATTGACCCCATGGAATTATACTTAGCAAATATATAATTAAAATCTTCTGCTAAAATTGAACTACATTTTAGGTTTAACAATACACATCCTTAGCTACATTTATTCCCAAATTTGGAATGCAATATACATTTGCAATTATAAATAAACTTTTTTATATTTCAAAATCTCCAAAACCAACATTCCTTTTATATCAAAATAAGTATAATGTATCTTGGGTATAATTATACCCTTCCTTCATAAAATGTCTGTTTCTCTTCTTCTTTTTTTAATGACACCTGTAGTATCAAATCATAGTCCTTATTTACTAAGTATTTTACAACTTTCTTTAGAAATTGTGCTTCTTGTAGTAATCTGGTCTGTTAAGATTTAAAGGAGAACTGCACCCACAGACTCAAAAAAACATGTTTATTTCATCATGGCTTGGTGTTTCCTACATTTTTACACCCTACATTTTTACACCACTCTGGGACTACTAACAGGTTTTTAAATATTTTTTAAATATTTTTATATATAATTTCTGAGTCTGACCACATGGGATCTGGCATCTTGAAGTAATTCTGATTGTTTAAGTCTGCCTCTAGGTATCCTACAGTGCAATGCTTGTCTGTAAACAAATTACATCATGTAGGACTTTTCTTCCTAAAGCTCCTGTCACTGCATTGATTTTACATTTATACACTGCTGGCTTTCAGTAAGTTAGTTTTCAGTAACATTTCATGCCGTTCATTGACTACTTAAAACACAAACAGTGCAAATGCCACAGAACAGACTTTCAATGTGCTTTTTACTGCTGCTTCTTTTTAGAATGGCTAAACTGACGTCTTTTGTGAAGCCTGAATTGTACTATTTTGACTCATCTCCTGTCCCCCTTCATACCTACCTTCCCTAGCTGTCAAAGTGCTAAGGGTCATTTGAGCTGTTACCTGCTGTGTTTGACAGTTCACAGCAAAAGACTTGACTCATGTACTGTTTCCTTGTTCTAGCCGTTACTTTATACATGGGTAGAGGAAGGAACAGAGAGCTGTGACATCACAGCATGGGTGGGTTTTTAGCACGGTAGTGGTGATGTCAGTGTGGAGAGGGAAATGGCCAGAAAACTACCTGTATTCAGTGGCCTTGATGACAGTGAATTGGAAACTGCAACAATCTTTTTCAGGACAGGACAAAAGTTTTTTTTTGAAAGTGCAACCACCACAGTACAGTAAGGAGTTGTCCTACTGGAGAGAAACAGTCAATTTAAAATATTTTAAATGCTGTATTGCTGTTTATTCATAACAGGGACAGTAAATAGGGAGACATAAGACAGAGAAGTTGAGCATTTAACAATAGAATCCCATTGTTGCCCTATAAGTATCCGACAAGTGATATGTTATTGATGCAGTTAATTCCATTCACATTAAAAGATATCTTTTTTAAAAATGTCATGCTTTTGAATATTAAATATTTTAATTTTATCTTGATTGTGTCTGCAAAATTATCAATGGCCATTACATTTGTTTACACTACTCCTGTATTCAAATACAATAAAATACAAGCTTGAATAATAATTGCTATATCTAAATATTCATATTCAGAGAAAACACAGTATATAGAGAAAATAAAATGCTATCTATACCATGTTTACTAATGTTCCAAGTTGAATCTAAATACCAAAAGTAACACCCTCAGAAAGAAAGATTAATTATATTATGACAATCAAAACTACTATAGATTATGTAATGAAATATTCATTGTATTGATATCACTTCTCTCAAAATTATTATTAAAATGCTAACTGTCCTTCATTGAATTAATGAGTTATAAATTAAAAAAATATACTGTTAGGTAAGTAAACAAATAAATACAAATACAAAAACACATTTGCAAAATATAAGCAAATAAATGCACCCAATCTGCCCGGGAGTTAATGTTTATATTTTTAATCTATTACTAAAAATTACAGCTATACATTTAAATTACTCAGACACTTACATTATTAATAGTAAAATCAAAAGTCTCCCCAATTCATTTAAATTGCAAAGCACAGTATAACAAAATGTATAGGAAAGAATGCAGGAAGAATAACTTGCTTGATAGGACAAGTATGCACCCTAAGAGGGTTTTTGGAAATGTTATGAAAGGGCAATTCCTGCGTACATCTAGGCTACACACAGGAGGATGATTATGTATAGGCTAGGGATAGATTGGCAAATAAACTGTCTGATAGGGGATATCGTAAAAGGGAAATAGCGCAGAGAGTAGAGGAGGTGGATAGTCTAAGGGATACAGTGGGTACCCCCTTCTTGAATAGGGATGTGACATAATCACATCCTAAGGTGAATAATAGATCTCCATCTAGTTTTTGTATGAAATACAGTAGTAATATTAATTTAGTTTGTGATATTGTCAAACAGAATTTGGCTATACTGCGTTCTGATGACACCATCTTCAAGGCAGTAGGTGATGCCCCTAGATTTGTTTATAAAAATAATCTGACTCTGAAAAGGGAACTATGTTATAGACCATTTAGGAAATCCTATATTATACCCCTGAGGTTTGGGACATTTCCATGTAGGTCCTGCAAAGTCTGTAAATATATGTCCCGAACTAATACATTTGCACATCCTATAACTGGTAAGGACTATGTTTTTAAGGTACATGCTGATTGCAGGACAGCTAATTTAGTGTACCTTGCTACTTCTAACAACTGTGAGTCATGCTATGTGGGTAAAACTAATCAGAAATTGAAGGATCGTGCCCTGCAGCATGTAGGAGACATAAGGAGAATGAGTTGTTTAAGTGCCCTTTTTAAACATGTTAAAGATCATAGTGGACATTCTTTTAAGTTCACTGTGATAGAGGTAATACGATAGTCTGCCAGAGGTGGGGACATAGTCAACAGATCAGAATGTGTGGAGATGAGGTGAATTGCCACATTACAGGCACATAGAACACCAGATTTAAATTACAATGTTCCTTTAAAGCCAGCATTGAAGTCGAGGCCATTACATCATTAATTGGCCCAGCTGTTTGATAGGGTAATTTCTTTTTGAATGTGCTTCTTAAATGTACTTGTTGGTTTGTGTATACTGAGGATCTGATGAAGCATTTTTATGTGAAATTGCTTATCCTGTTTTTTAATAAATACGGTCTCATTCAGTCTCCTTGAATTTTTATGCTGCTTGCCGTGGTGATTGTACTGTGCTTTGTTGTGTTCTTTATACTTTTATTTGGCACAGTTAGACCTTTAGTCGTTGGTGTTGGTTTGGTCTACATAATTCATTTAAATTCAATCTAACTTTTAATACTTTTCAGCTCAGTACAGCATCATTGTTATATGTGTATATGTATGCATGTATTTGTGTGTATGTGTGTGATGCATTTTTTTATATCTTTAAACTATTGATAAAGGTCATTGTAATAGAATTGTATGAACAAATTTGATTGCAAGTACGGGGATACATTGTGCTATAAAGCCTACCTTTCTACTAATTTCTAATTTGATAATGTGGAATTCACCTTGCACTGAGCACAAATGCAGTTTTTAAAAAACATATTTCAAGTTTTTGTAAAAATTTAAGTTTCAGACTGCATTGATGCTGTTATGGGAGTAAAGCAATACTGCTACTTAATACCATTTAGTACATCTCAGATAGAGTATGGTGGAACCTGGAGAACATATCATCCAAAGCAAATTCATTTCTCTTATTTTAGGCATAGGGTCTTAGCCCTTTCCTTTTATATCTTCCTTTCATTTGGTGTTTATATTCTATTAACGTGTGTTCCACTCATCATCACTGTGTTGTGTAATGTTAAGCAGACCTAAGTGACACCATTTTCATGTAGTTAATGTTCTAGCACTGAAAAAAATAAGTTTACAATACACTTTTGTCCTACATATACAAATTTATTTGATTGTCATAGGAATTTTTACAGCAGTACTGTCTCTATTTGTAACTAACAATGTTCCCTATCTGTAAAGTGACTATAATGACAAAATCCAAAAGAAATTGTATGGCCCTGTTGCAAGTGTATGTGATTGTTCCAACACATCCTCATACTGCCATCTAAAAGTGATTGTGGATACAGTACTTTGATTACAAACAATTGAACTATAACTGGTTAAAATATATCATCATTTGCTTTTAAAGAAATTGTACTCAGGGTATTACTTGGAGTTATGGGCTTGGTGTTGGAAGGTGCTTATTGGAATAAGATTACCAGTGCTTAGTTGTGTCAGTAAGGATAGCAAATTGGATGGTGCTACAAATGTGTTAAGATATGACCATTGTGCTGTGCTTCTATGCACAAACATTCTTTTGATAATATTTTGATCAGATGAATGGTATAATGGCCTTATCTTCAGTTGTTGCAAAATTATTTGTTGTTTTTTTGTGCTATTCACTCCTGGATTGAGCCTGAAATAAGTCCTTTTGGATTAGTTCAGCACCACAGTGGTGCAGTGGGGGGTCTATGCTAAATGTTCAAACATCCAAAATGTCGAACATTACATGGTCGAGACCAAATGTTCGACATTTAGATGTTCGAACATAAAAAGAAAAAAAGAAAACACAGAAAAAAAAAAAACACACTTTAACAGTGTAGGCAGGGGGGCAAGCCCCTCTGCACCCCCCACACCCCCCTACTTAAATATATCAACTCCGAGACCACACTTCAGTGCAGAAAAGGGAAATTCTCCCTATCTGCACCATATGGTGCCATTGAAAGTCTATCTTCGACCACTCAAAATTTTGAACGTTTGGTCTCGACCATGTAACGTTCGAAATTTTGAGCATTTGAAAATTTGACAGGTACCCGTGCAGTGGTAGTGTTGTCACCTCACAGCAAGAGGTTCTCCAGCTTGATTCTTGGCTGGGATGCCGTCTATGTGGAGTCTGCATGTCCCTCCTGCATTCGTGTGGTTTTCCTTCGGGTGCTTCGCGTTCCTCCCACAATTCAAAGACATGTAATGGAGAATTTCTCCCCAGCACTTTGCTGAAAATTGGCTTCATTCCAAGTTGGACTTTCCCGGTAAATAAATGTAAAATAAAAAAAAATAATAAATACTTCTCTACCTTTCTTAACAGAATAATTGTTGCTGTTGGTCACTATAATTCTGGATTCTGGGGCTCACCAAAATATCCCAGTTTCTGTCATGCAGTTGCTAAGACTAGCCTAGTACCATCATACATTGGTATTTGTATCATTTTTAATAATTTTTAATAGCTTTGTTATTATGTAGCTTTGCTGTTTTGTTTTTCTTTATTTATTTTTTTTCTGAGTGTTCAGTTATTGTGCAGGAAGAGCTCAGGTGGTAGAGAGCATGTTCTGCACTTTCCACTGCACCATCTGTTTGGTCCCCAAGAGTCTCCTGTCCTGAGTCTCTGCAGTGTGATGAAGATCACCCTCCAAAAGATGATCTGCATGGTTCACTGGTGGCCTTCATTGCTACTTGATCATTGAGGGTTTAGCCTTCTCATCTGGGAGTGGTGCAGAGGGGCATTTCTGGTTCACCTTGTGTGAGATTATGTGACTGTTGAGGCCTGAGTTGGACAGATGGCTTGATGTCTGCATTAGCATCTCAGCTTCATTTCTTATGCAGCTGGTAGAGTCAAATAGTCATCTGGAATCAATTATCATGCCACTATAGATGGAGTCCACAACTGATCTCATCCAAGGACATTACTGTCTTCTGGAAGGGTGTAATTCTGGGTTGGCTTGGCAGGCCATTTTATCTCCTACCTCATTTTGTTCCCCACCCTTGTGTTTCAGTCCATTTCCCATGATGTTCATCGTGTTACACTGCTGCAGTCATTACACTTGGGTTATCCTGCCATCAGATGGTTCCCCAGTTGGCCTGACTTCCAAAGTCTTGGTCTGGCGTCGGTTGCTGTCGCCTCCTCCCTGACGTCAGTGCGACAGGGGTATATAAGATGCAGCAGACGCCATTTTCTCCAGTCTTTCTTGCCGCATGGTGCCCGAAGCAAAAGCAGTTCGCAAGTGCTGGTCGGCCGTCTCCTGAGATTTTCATTCCGAAACCAGAACCAAAGTCTTCTATAAAGCTAAGTACCCCATTGGGGAAACTTTTTCTTGCCTCAGACTGATGTCAGTAAAAGTTAGTAACTTTATTTCTTGTGGGAAGCAAATACCTCATAAGGATTTCCATTCTTATTGTATCCTTTTGCCTGACATTATTTTGGTAGAAAATTCAATTATACCATGCCGTTGGAACTTCCGACGACCGGAATACATAAAAAGTGCAAAGACAAGGATAGGCATCCGAGACCCAAAACTGACGACGAAGCCTCTTCTAGGCCAGTCGACGGTCCTCCGGTTTTCAGCGAGGCACCTTCACAGCCACTGACGACCACTTCTGTAGAACCACAGGCCGCCTTGGACTCCCACGTGGAGATGGTTGGGCCTTCGGATGCACAAGTTATTCAGCCTACCGAAACTAACCCTTCAGAGGGATCCGGAGTAGCTGAGCTGCCCGTAGCTTCAGAGGGTGATTTCAGACCTACTCAGTTAAGCATTAAACCCTCTGCTAAGTCTAAACCAGCTTTAAAATCTAAGAAACAAATACAGCATTCTCCAGCACAGGCCTCCATGCCTTAGAAACAAATGCTTAAAATGGCCGAAGACCTAATCACTCTGATCAGGGGGCCCCATCCCCCTTCTGATAAAAGGCCTAGACAGGATGCAGACTATTACTCATCCGACCAGGTGTCCATCTCTTCAGATTCATCCTCAGACCTAGGATATTCCTTACCCCCTTATGAGGATTCTGATGCTGAGGAGTCAATTCCATCAACCTCTCCACCTGAGGACTACTCCTTTGGGGAAACCTTGCATACCATGAGGGAGCATTTCCACTGGGAAGACCAGGATTACTCAGAATCCAAGAAAAGGCTCAGAGACTTCCTTTTATTACCTCAACACAGACCCCTTGCTTTTCCACCAGTGTTAGATATTGTGGATGATGTGTATACTGAATCCAGCTTAAATCCTGATTTCTTACCTCCAGCCCCAGTTAAACCTGACAGATACTACAGAGTCCCTGACTCACACACATTTCTGTACAAAAGCCCTGTTGCTGACCCTGAAACTATTTCTCAGGGACCCAAAGGGGTTAAGGCTTCATCAGCCAAGAATCCAGTTCCCTCTGACAGAGATTCCAGAGCATTAGACAGATGGGGAAAGAAAGTATGTACGTCTGCAACTTTAGCAATGAGAGCCTTAAATTGCCAGTTTCACATGCTAAAATATCAACAATTTTTACTGTCTCAGTTGAAACAAAAAATGCTTCCAGATTCAGATCCTCCTACTTTTAAAGAAATGCAGGATTTATTGCATGCAGCTGAACAGGTGGGAAAACATACTTTGCAATGTGGTTTTGATTCTTTAGAGGCCTCCTGTAGAGCAACAGTTACAGGCTCTGTCATTAGAAGACATGCTTGGTTAAAAGAACATACGTTACCAGATCATGTTAAAGCAAAATTATTGGATGCTCCTTTGCAGCAGGATGTGTTATTTGGAGTAAAGGCAGAAGAGGTATTAAAGAAAATGGAGGATAAGGCAAAATCTATGCAAATGGTGAAGGATTTCTTACAGGTTCCGCCTCCTAGATTTAGCAGAAATTGGCCAACTAAGAATTGGTCCTTTCCAGTTACAAACAGACCTCAAAGGGGCAGATACAGACGTCCAAGTGGTAGAGGTCAACCACAAGGTCCTTACAGGCCTCGAAAATGGGTTGCCAGAAAGAAGGGGAAGACAGGCCCCAACCATATAAAAAGCAGCCACAATGACTTCCCACTACAGCTGCCAAACAACTCTCTCTTGGCAGCCCCCTTGGGAGGAAAACTGACACTTTTCTATCACAATTGACATTTGATCACCAAAGACAAATGGGTTCTCAACATTGTATCTCAAGGTTACAGGTTCCACTGTCACACTCTGCCAAGGTTAAAAGGAATGCCAAATCTGCCACCAAATCAATGGGCAGAGGCTCAAAAACAAATTACAACACTCATGGATATGAGAGCTATTCAAAAGGTACCACCACAGGAGCAAGGACAAGGATTTTACTCAAGACTCTTTCTGGTTCCCAGAAAGGACAAAGCCTGGAGGCCCATTCTGGAGCTTTCTTCTCTAAACACTTACCTGGATGTTCCGAAATTCAAAATGTTGACACTACAGCAGCTTCTTCCCATGCTGGGCAAGAAAGCTTGGCTCGTGACATTGGACCTCAAGGAGGCATACTTGCATGTCCCTATCAGACAAAACTGCAGAAGATACCTCAGATTCATAGCTGGTTCAATGCACTATCAATTCTCTGCACTGCCCTTTGGCTTATCTACTGCACCCAGGGTCTTCACAAAATGCCTGGCACCAGTAATTGCATTTTGCAG
Source organism: Protopterus annectens (assembly GCF_019279795.1). Lineage (NCBI taxonomy): Eukaryota > Metazoa > Chordata > Ceratodontiformes > Protopteridae > Protopterus > Protopterus annectens. Next base: position 321,447,361 of record NC_056734.1, on the reverse strand, counting down.
ACAGAAAGGAATTCAAATTTATCCATACCTGGATGACTGCCTGATTCAAGCAGAGAGCAAGGACATTCTTCTAAAGCATCTGGCGTTTGTAAAAAAGTTATTAAGTTGCCTGGGGTACACAGTAAATGAAAATAAATCAAAACTAGTGCCCTCACAAGAGGTAATATTCCTGGGTGCCAGCTTGAACACAACAGCCCAGATAGCTTATCTCATGCCAGACAAGCAAGGACAACTGACTCAATACTTTCAATTGATGGCAACAAAGATCTAACTCCCTGCAAGAAAAATTCTGCAGGCCTTGCGCTACATGGCATCATGCATACTACTAATTCCATATGCCAGACTGCATATGAGGAAACTACAGTGGTACCTAAAGAATGTATGGTCTCAACACTGTCAAAGTTTGGAAACAGTTATACCACTAATTCCTTGCCTTCAACAGGAGTTTCAATGGTGGGCTCAAGCTTGTCACCTCAACAAGGGACAGCCTTTTACTTAACCCACAGCCAGGAAAACACTGACAACAGATGCATCGGATTACACCTTGGGAGCACACATGGCAGGCAACTGTATTCAGGGGATGTGGCCCGCAGAACAAAGGCATCTTCACATCAATCAAAAAGAGATGCTAGCTGTACAAAATGCCCTTATAGCTTTCAAGGACCTGCTGCATCCAGGAAAACTACTACTAAAGACAGACAACACTACAGTTATGTGGTGCATAAACAAGCAAGGGGGCACTCACTCCTACCCCCTCTGAAGGCAAGCCATGACCTTGTGGAACACAGCTCTAAACTATCAAGTTCATCTGCAAGCACAATTCCTGCCAGGAGAGAAAAACACACTGGCAGATGACTTAAGCAGAAACATCATGGATCCCCACGAATGGGAATTGAATCCACAAATATTCAGAATGATAACACAGAAATGGTGGAGCCCGGACATAGATCTGTTTGCATCCCCAATGAACTGCCAGCTACAGAAATTCTGCACAAGGAGTTACCATCCACAAGCATGGAAAGTGGATGCCCTCTCATTCAGCTGGAAAAACCTACTAGGTATACGCTTTCCCACCACTACCTCTCCTGCCAAAGGTACTCATAAAAGCCAGGCAAGTAGAGCCAAAGATGATCCTGATTGCACCAGACTGGCCACGCCAGCACTGGTACCCAATCTTAAAGAACTTAGCACAAGGACCACCCTGGATTTTGCCTCAAATCACACATTTGCTGACTCAGCACAACAATCAGATACTACACAGTCAGCTAAAGACCTTAAACCTAGCTGCATGGAAGATTCCTTAGTCAAGCAAGCAATGCCGCTCTCCAAAGCTGTTATGGATGTCATTCTGGAGGCCAGAAGGCCTAGTACCAGGAAAGCCTATACGGATAAATGGAAGAGATTCTGTGCCTGGGACCAAGCTCACAGCCTTGACCCTCATGTCCCAAACATTCCTCAGATACTACAATATTTAACTGAGATGCTGAACAAAGGCCTCTACTTCTCATCCATCAAGATCCATGCCTCTGCCATCTCTGCTCATTACAACACAGATCCACCAATTTTCTCTAATCCTTTGCTAAGACAGTACCTCAGAGGGGCTAAAAACATAAGACCGCCCCGTAGAGCACCTACTCCAACTTGGGACCTCGACTTTGTTTTGGAAAAATTAACTTTACCTCCTTTTGAGCCAGCTAACACAGCAGAATTAAAATATATCTCTTGGAAAACTGCTCTGCTCCTGGCAATAACATCAGCATAAAGAGTTTCAGAATTACAGGCACTAATGGCAGTGGAACCTTTCCTCATTTTCCACAAGGACAGGGTGTCTTTAAGAACTAACCTTACATTTATGCCAAAGGTGGTTTCCAGTGTGACTCTAAACCAAACTATTCATTTGCCAACTTTTTATCCAAATCCACAGAACAAAGGGGAGAGACTACTGCATTCCTTGGACATTCACAGGCAGTTACGCTTCTACTTGGACAAAACCAAACTTTCAGGAAATCTGAGCAATTATTGGTAGCATATGCTGCCGAAGCACAGGGAAAAGCCATTTCAAAACAGATTATTTCAAAATGGATAGGACATTGTATACATTTCTGCTATACACACCATGGGAAACCTGTACCTAGCAGCATTACACCTCACTCCACCAGGGCAACAGCCACTTCAACTGCCTACCTCAGAGGAGTACCTACCAAAGATATTTTGGAAGCAGCAACTTGGAGTTCTGTACATACCTTCACCAAGCATTACCATCTGCCTCTATACTCTAAATCCAGAGCTGGCTTCGCCACTGCAGTGCTGCAGGGCCTTATAGCCACCCCTAATGCTTTATAGAACCAGCCACCCTACCTCAGCTTTGGGATTCTACCCAAGTGTAATGACTGCAGCAGTGTAACACGATGAACATAGTACAGTTTTGTTCCTACCATAAATGTAGATGTTCGAGTGTATACACTGCTGCAGTCCAGATTACCCTCCCTCCTTCCCCTCTTACTTGCTGGTACGTACCTATGTCTTCTACCCTTTACTACCTATGGGGAGTATTTGCTGGTAGCTGAAAGTTGTTATTTGCTTTTCTTATGTATGTTTTATTAGCAATTTGAATTGCCTACCTATTTGGGGGCACCTGACATCTGGGGCAAGAAAAACTGAAGAAAATGGTGTCAGCTGCATCTTATATACCCCTGTCACACTGATGTCAGGGAGGAGGCGACAGCAACTGATGCCGGACCAAGACTTTGGAACTCAGGCCGACTGGGGAACCGCCTGACAGCAGGATAACCCAAGTGTAATGACTGCAGCAGTGTATACACTTGAGCATCTACATTTATGGTAGGTATAAAACTGTACTTTTTCCATCACCAGTCATCCACGCTCAGTCATTCTATGTCTCCATTGTTTACCCTCTAAGTGTAATGTCACCCTCTTTCAGTCACTGTGTTTGTTACATGTTTGTTTGTCTGTCCCTGCTTCATTCCCTGTTCCCTCCTTCCTACATATATTTTCCTAATTCTACTTTCCCTGTCTATTCTGCTTGAAGAAAACAACTAGGGGTACCTATCTCAAAAAACGAATATATATATATATATATATATATATATATATATATATATATATATATATATGTGTGTGTCTTCCCTATACCCACATCATTCTTCTCTTTGCCTTTATATGTGTTCTTCTGCAAGGACTTCCACAATTCTAATTTTCCTGGCTTTGCATTTTCTTTCCATTTACATGATAAAATCATTTAGTACTTTGCTGTGGAACTATTTGTATAGGCTTTCAGTTGTCCCCACATAGCAGCAGCTATGGAGACCTTCAGTTCACATGTGAACATTCATAAAATTGGACCTTCTACCTACATGTTGATGTATTTGTCTCACTCAAACACTCTTATCATAGTCTGCTCAGTTCTGGAGTTACTACTGTTTTGCAACTAAAAAAGTTAATAAATCACCACTGTTCCTGAATTTACTAAGCTGTATCGGCACTCATGCATACCTAATTCCTGCTGGATCATGTCATACTAGCATCTCTACACTGTTTACCAGAAAAGGTAAAGTTATGCTTCTGTTTACATACCATAATATTTGTGAAAGACTACAATTAAATGGTTATGATATGCATTCTGTGTAAAATATTGAAAACTGGAAAAAAGTGTAGCTGATTTTGCCATAGTTGATGTCGGATCATAAATGTTATGAGCTGTAATGCCTTTGCTTCATAATTCTAAGACACATGTACACCCTGTTCATAGCTGATTTAATTCTTGGGTTACAAGGTTCATTTTAAGATATAAAAAAAAATAATGTGAGCCTGATTTCCAAGTAAGAAGCCAATGTTTTCAAAAGGATTCCTGAAGAAACTATCGTACTGTAGTGTTTAAATAAAAAAAAATAAAAGTGACAGGAGTTTAAAAACAGCTTTCGTCAAATTAAATGTTGAATACAAATTTGTGAGGTTTAAAATGTTGAACAAAATGTAAAATAAAGATTTTATTACTCAGTGTCATGAATATAGATAGTGCATATCATATTAACGATAGCAGCAGATTAAAACAGCATTCAGTTATAGAAAAATACCACCAAAGACCAGGAACCAAACCCTCCAGCACAATATTAGCAAAATTTCTTTTATTCGACAGTTAATGTATCAAATAGCAGCAAAACAACCTCTCAGCTCCTCGGCTAGAACACAGCCTTTACAGAGTAAATTACATTTAAAAATGAGCTCCTTTTATATAAAAAATGTAGCTGTTAACAACTTAATTAATCAATCGCTAATCCAATAATACATTCAATTAATTAATAAAAAGTGCCAATGGTTTAAAAAAACCCATATATTTAAATAAAACTTTTCCAGTTGCATTCTTTATTCAATCCCTTCGGTTGTAATGTATTGTATTTCAATATAAAAATTGATTTCTTCTTCCTTAATAAATATTTAACCATACCCTCACTTAAAAATTATGACTTAGTTTGTCCCAAAATTGTTATTTGTAAACTACTAAAATCTCCCTGGTGAATCCTGTTAAAATGTTCAGCTATAGGGCTTATAACTTTATTATTTTGAATGTCCCTGACATGTTCCTTTATTCTTTCCCCTAAATTTCTTTTACTTTCTCCTATATAAAAACCTCCACAGGGACACTTACTAGCATAAATAAAGCATTTAGTTATAGTTCACTGCACATTGGCTTCCCATTTGCCAATAAGTGACCTTGGCTAGCATTACATGTGACACATACTAAATGCAGATAGTACCTTTGCCCAAGTGTGTAAGGTCATACTTAATCCTGAGATTTACAAAACGTGTATTTCTATTCACTGACTTTGGATGGTCACCCTTTCCTTTCTTGTTTTTCACCTTTCCTATTTTCTGTGTTTCCATAAGTTACTGGAAAAGATATTTTTGTTTAGCAGCTGATGAAGATTTGATTTGAAATGCCTAAAATAGTTCCACCTTTGAAGGTTGTGCCCAAACCTGCAAACTTACAGGGTCATCCTGTGATGACCAGTCAGATATTGGATGCTGACACCTCTGATAGGAAAAGTTGCTTTGTCAAATGTTTGCAGTATCACTTCTGGAGTTCTAGAGAGTCTGCAGTGTCACTTCTGGGGTTCTAGAGAGCCATGACGGATTACCTTCATCTCTCCCAGAAGTGCTTCTGATGCTGGACTAAGGACCAGTGCAGGAATGCAGATATTTTCTCAGCTGAGTGTGACATTAAGCTCTTTCATCTGCATTTATGATGTGGTTTTGCATCCTGATGAATAGTGCTACCATGTTTGATCCCCACTTCCATTAGTAAGATAGATTTTAAGGACATATCAGGCAATGTTCTTGTATATATTCCTCCATTTGATCTGGAGTTCTGAAGTTTTATCCAAACTCTGCATTAAAGCTATTACTAAAGAGCAGTTTACTCATTGTTTTGCATGCCCCTCTCATTTTTGGGTTGTCACAGAGAAATCTTGATGCAGATTACCTTGTTGACTTTTAAACAAAAATATATACCCCTTTTTGGCTCCCCAAAGTAGGACTTTCATTTAGCAGGAGGCTTGCTTTCAAACTGATATTAAATAGCTTCTTTAGGGAATCAGACAAATAATTTTTCAGGTTGGCCTACAGGCAGCATTGTGTATTGTTTGATCCCATAGACATAGTATTCTTGATTTTAGGTAGTGCCTTTAGAACTTGGTCTTGGGTGAGTTGAGTGATGGTTAAATGTATGGTTATGTGACCTGAGAATATTGGAGTGGAAGGGGATTTTGAAGTTTGAGCTAAATTTGCCCTGCAGTAGATTGGCTCTGTCCTCTGGGTCTGTGCATGTCATATCACTTACTATTAGTTCTGCACAGCAGTGGGCATTTTTCTGACATTTTAACATTATTAAAAAAGGCTTTGTGGTTATCCTTTACCTCAGTGGCTATTTTTATCTCATATATGCCTTTGGTTTATTTGATCAAGATCCAGACTTCCTTGTTTAGTTTAGTAAGAGCATTTTTGACATCTTGAAAATAAGATTTATTTTGGCACACAATTAGTTTTTTTCCTTTTATCATATAGAGTCTTAATATTTGGGTTCCACCATAAGGGTTTATTTTTGAATTTGGCTTTATATTTATGTCTGAGAGGGACTGATGCATCTATGCAGCGATTTGCATGTGCATAAAATTTGTCAATGAAGGATTCTGCCAGAATTTAATCAGGCCGTCACGTAGTTTTAGTTGAATAGTCTTTGAATACCAAGGTATTTGAAGACTTTTTAGGCTTCAGTCTTATGTGACTGACGTGCAGTATGATTTGACCAGCAAAGAAGTTACAATAGCTGAGGAACAAAGCTACCCAATATTGGTAAGGCATGGAGTTTGTATTGATGAAGCTCAGAAATCAATGGGCATATATGTTTAAAGAAGTGTATGTCTCTCAGTTTATGGAGGGTTAGATGAAGTCTCCCAGGAATACGATGTTTGGCTTAATTCTTAGGGACTCAAACTAGTTAGGAAGGAGGTACGGGACAAGAGGACATGGTGTGTGTGTGTGTGTGTGTGTGTGTGTGTGTGTGTGTGTGTGTGTGTGTGTGTGTGTGTGTGTGTGTGTGTGGAATCTTTTAGTTAGCTATTATATGATATGATATATGGTTTTGTTAACATTAAATTGGAGAAAATATCCAGGTTGCTATCTTGTCTATCTAGTCTGGAGATGAAGTTTTTTTTTTTTTTTTTTTTTTTTTAAAGAATATGAAGACGACATCAGCTTTGTCTAATGTGGTGGGCCTGAATGTGTGATAGGCACTGAAACATTTCACTGATAGAGTGCTTTTAATGGTGTTGAACCAGGTCTCTGATGATGATGCATGTATCAGCATTTTCCAGGATAAGGAGTGCTTGTAGGGAGTGAAGTGTTTTTGTTAAGTCTCCTAGGATTGAACAGTAATACCTTAATGTTATCCAGATTCTGTTAACTTATGTTGGAAGCATTAGAAGATTGACATTGCCCAAAAAAGGTACTGTAGGGCGTATAAGGATTTAGCTAATATTCAGGGAGAAATTCAAGCCATGCTTGGCAAAGCAGGAGGGAATATCATCATCTCTTCCCAGGCTGTCATATATTGTACCCCTTTGACTGACACTAGAAACAAGGCCAGTTGTTGAAGTCAATCTTTTGTTCACATTGCAGAATCATTCATGATGACAGTAGAATGCTGCTCAAGGCTAGGTATATACCAGTCTCAGACACATATTTCGAGAGTTTCATCATGTCTTTCTTTTTATAGTCTAGGATGGTACATCTCAAGTCATTTACACCCATATGTACTATGGTAATGTCATATGTGTATTTATGGTACAAGAACTTCAGTGCTTGTGTGATCTGATGAATCCCAGTGACTGACAGGCACTGACCCATTACCCTGACCCTTCTTTGGACAGCCTGGTGGGTGGTGCATCAGTGTGACGCACTGTAGAGTTACCTGTGACTAAGATATTAGGCTGTGTGTAGGTTTGCTTTATATGCTTTTGAAATGAGTCAATGGGATTCTTAGATGTACGTTTCATGGTGGGTTCTGTACATGATATGTGTTTGTGAGGTTTCCGAGGATATTTGTTTCATAAGTTACATTTTATGAGGCCTTTGTGGCTCAGGCAGGTTACTTTTAAGAGTCTCTCAACATATGTAGGTCTACGTGTTTGGTCTGAGCTGTATATGTTTCATTGTTGATTTGTACTGACAATCTGCTGTTATTTGTTGTGGGTTTGTGAAAGAGCTATGCCTCTAATAACATTATATAAATGCACCTCTTACAAATTGTGTCTGCTGGTTTAAGTACTAGGTGGTTATCAGTAAACATGAAACAATTGCTACAATATATTGGATGTCCATTTCAACCAGGCTGGCTACAGAGATGGTTGTAAAATACAAATCCCTGGTCCCAGTTGCTTACTAATGTGGGCTGCAGGGGCTGTTATGCTTATGTTTATGGAGCAGATTTACTGGAGATGCTACTTGTCTAAAGCAAACAATCCAAATATACATATGAAAAACAACTTGCATCCTAGCAAGAACTATTGCTTCTTCACACAACTGTTGAATATTTAAAGCACAGTACAAATTGAGGGAGTAGGTTATATTGGGAAACTTGTGGCTGTAAATACCTGTATCTATACAGTGTAGTCAGATGTGCCACTGGGCAATCAGTGGCATTACACTATATTGCCTTATTTGTAACTTAGAGAATGTTTGTTTGTCTTTCGTTTTTTTCCTGGTTAGGGGTGGCCACAGTGGAACTCCGGTCCGCTAATGATTGGCAGTTGGTTTTTATGGTGTCGAGTTGCCAGCCCGACACCCAACCTTCAACGGAGGCACTTAGAGAATAAGTATTAAAAGGCACAAAACACACCAGACAATAGCAAGGCACTCAAATTTAGCCTGTGTAATTAGTAATGCCCACAACTAGCATGGAAAACTTTTTTTGCCACCAGGAAGAACCAGTAAAGCAAAAATGCCCTTTTTGGCATACAAAAAATGCAGACAGTATCAGTACATTCAATGTTAAGCAATTATATCAAAGGTTGCTTAGCCTGGTAAATAGCTTAAGGGGAGAGACTTCACAAAGTGATACTTTTTGACAGCAGCCAATAAATTAGGGGGGGGGGGAATATGTTGTCAGATTAGCATAAGGGTAGACAGCAACAGATACAATGGGTTTAAGAAAGCAAGCAGAAAAGGGCGAGTATGAAGGAAAACTGTTAGACAGTTGTATCTGACTGAACTGCCTTAAGGCAAACATAACTCCTGAATAGACTGGCTCAAGACATAAGAAAGAAACTAGGGTTTAATACCAACAGCAGTGCAACTATTTATTTGAATTACTAATATAGCCTTAAAGACTTTAGCTAAAGCAGATACATACGATTTAAATGAATGTAAAAAGAGATCAAGAAATGAAAAGGGCCAGACTCTTCTCTTCCAAGTGCTCCTTGCAGTAAAGTTTGCTCCTAATCCCCAGGTTGTTAGTCCAGACTATGGGAAGTTGGTGGTGAAGGATATTGTGGCACAGCAACAGCAGTTGACCAAGGTCTTTGCACATCTAGGTTCTTTGCTTAGGCTGGAGCTAGTATTCTCACATTGTCAGATGTGTTAGTCTCCGTAATCTGCTTCTTCTCTACTATTGAGGTCCCCTGTTGACTGTGGCTCTTTAAGCTCTTTGCTTAAGGCAGTGTGTGTCATGCCACTGTACAAAACATTCTTGACCTAAGAGGTACAGGCAAGGCAAGGAAAGCTGAGCAAGTGACTGAAAATGTACTGTCGAGGAAGGCTCATTCTTCATAACCTGTTTTGTTCAGTAATCAGTCACTTGAAAGTCTACCTGATGAAGGGATTCTAGGTAAAGAATTCAAAGATTTATTGAGAAAACAAGTCTCTTGTAACCCTATTTCTCTCGTGTCTGTTCAGTGATGTACATTGATACTTGCTGGTGGATGCTGGTATGCCCAGGAAATTCATTTCAGAGAAGAGACTGTACTTAGTAGTTTAAGCGTGTGTTTATGATGGGAGATCACCATAGTTGGCAACAGAGAATATGCCTAATAAAAAGAAAGCTTCCCCTTTCTGTTGAAAACTTTAAAATGAGAAAATGGTAAAGGTTCAGAAAAAGTGGTTGAGAGTGTTACTTTTGTGATCAGCTACACATGTGTGCCTGACTTGAAGGTGTTTCTTTCTTGTTTATTTCTTTAGGAGTTATTACCCTTGTCCTGGATCTTAAGGGTACAAATTGACTGGGGAAAAATGGAAAATAAATGTTCCTGAAAGCAATTTATGCATTCTGAATTGTGTGTCCTGTTTTATAATGTGATGCCTTTTATTAGACCAACACAGATTTTACAGCACAGCATTATGTCTTCTTCAGCTACAAGTGTGCGCTGCGGTTATGATGAGTGGAATAATAAAACTACTGAAAGTTAAAGGAAAATTCCACACAGATCTTTAATATTTCTTCCATTGTTTATCTTGGCAATATTAAGTTGTTCTACCCCACATTGCCTAACGGGAGCACTGTAACTGATGTAAAGTGTCTCTTTACCCACAGACCCATATAAAGAGACACACACCGAGTGCTGCAGATTAGGTGGTTTTCTTCTGCAGTCACTTATGACAGCACCAAGTCACTAACACCTCAGACTTCTGGCAACTGTTTTTTACTTCTTACTGATTTGTGCTGGCTGTGTTTTGAAAGGCTTTCAGTAGCTTTTCATATAATTTTTATTACATAAAAAGAAGGCAAATTGCAGGCTTTCTTAGGGACTCAGACTTGTAATTCCATTAAATTTGCACACTATTTCTTGCACTATCTTAACTACCACCTAGGGTAAAAGACATTTTGTAAAAATTGATGTTGGGGGTTGGCATAATAGTTCAGGTGTTTGACTCATAGGAACAGGGTTTGATTTTTACCTTTGGAAAGGGAAATGTGGCCAGACTTAAAATGGCTCACAAGGTCATGAACCTATGAGATAAATCCCTGACTACCTTGCAGGCAACCTGTGTTTGAATAGCTGTGCTGATGTTTGTAGGAGCTGTCATGGGAGAATTTAATTGGGCAGCTGCTGTTGTCCACTCATTCTTGACATGAGTGACATAGTTGCTCTACTGGATAGGGGCACTGTGAACTAACATCAGGTGGCATGGTGCCTGGGCAATTATTTTGGGCTAGGCTTGTAAAGGCTCCTGGGTCATTAGCCTAGAACACACCTATAAACCTATGAAGAGCACTAGGTGTCTACTCCATGGAGCTCAAGCACAGTAAGTCACACTCACTGTGGTATGCCAGATGTACTGTGAAATGCGAGCTTCCCTTGGATGTCTGTTGGAACAGAGCTCAGAAGAGTCTGCAGGGGAGAAGATTTCTCTACTGGAGATAGGGTAAGCCACCTGTGAAACCAGAAGGGCTGACCCCCCTCAGTAGACCCCAATTATCATCACAAGTGGATGGGATCATTGGGGATTCCCTGACAGAAAGGAATGAACTGGAGGCCTGTTACCTGCCTGGGAATCACCAGCTCTCACAGCCAGAAAGTGGTGGCCTGGATGGGTCTTACCTGCCTGGGAATCACCAGCTCTCACAACCACAGAATGTATGGGCTGGATGGCGCTTATCTGCTGTGATGATAGGAGGTACTGCCAGCCATGCCAGGAGAAGTAGGGCAGTGGATGTATGGCTTGTGCCAACACAGCTAGCTGGAATTTTGCAAATAATTATATGTAATTTGTATATCAAACTGATTTGTACAGCTGCTTGTGCTGAAAATGTATTTGTGAGGTTTACCTGTGTTAAATGTATCAACGGTGCACCCTGCTGGAATGAAAAGAAATGTACATGTATTATTGTAACTGAATTCAATGTATTTGTTTTAATAGAGGATATTGGGGCAGCATAGGTTAACCAGCTAGCTTTCTTTAAAAAAAATAAGGGAAATGTAAATGAGCTGTTAAACCATTAAAATGGCATCCTATCAGTGTTGAATAGGACCACATATGGGGGGTCTGGAAGAAGCCTTTGTTCATTAGCTTAGTAAAAAGAGGAGAAGCCCCAGGCACTGCTATAAATGTTTAGATGTGTATTTTAGCTGTCTATGCTTAATTCCTGTCTCAGCTTCAAAGAGGGATACTGTGAGAACCTAGAGTCAGGTAACAAGATGAGGTCATCCTGCAAGCCATCTTGGATATTATATTTTACGGGGAGTAATCTGTGAGTATTGAGTATTCTGTAAGCAGTAAGTCATATGAAGACAACAGGGGTACCAAACTACCACCAGAGTATTCTATCTTGGTGGATGGAAAACAGGCCACTTCCAAGAGAGAGACACGGCCTCGGATATAACCACTATGAAGCCTGCAGTGGTTAAAGAGGAGCAGTACTTGCTTGGGCAGTCCACTCCAGTCAGAGCTTTAGGAGGGATCCCATTCCAATGCCTTTGATCAGAGTTCACCTTGACCGGGAGGGTAAAAAAAGGAAGCAAGCAAATAAGTTGTTTGATGATATCCCTGCAGATGTCTTGATAAGGAATGATTTTGATAATACATTACCTTGTGTGCATGCAGTGACATGTAGTCAGGCTTGGGGATAAGCATATGGGTCAGGTAGCCTGGGGAGACCCAGATAGACTGCATCCCTGATGCCAGGACTGGTGGTGTGGCTAATTCATGGAGGGAGCTACCCTGTAACAGTGAGCTTGAAGATCAACCACAGCTGATGGTAGGTACTGATGTTCTCCTGGACAGGGTGACTGCAAGGGCAGAGGTAATGGTAGTACTCAGGCTGATAGTGAGGGACCTCTGTCAGAATATACCAGACTTCCTGCAGAAGGAGAGCTGGGAAAAGTCACAAATATAGAGTTGAGACAGGCTTGAGGGAGGTAGCTAGGGAGGCGCCTGGTTCTTAAGGAAAAGGGGAGCTGGCATACTGAAACAAAGGGTTGCTGTACAGAGAGTGAACCCCTGAGGGAGGGCTAGAAGGTGAAGCAATACAGCAGTTGGTAGGATCTAGACCCTGCCATCTGGCACTTATAGCCAAAGCCCATTACATTCCTTTTGCAGGTCATATGGGCATAAAGCATACAAAGGGACATATTATGCAGAACTTTTATTGGCCTGGGATTGCCAGAGATGTAACCAGGTGCAGCAGGACCTGTGAGCAGTGCCAAAAAGTAGGTAAAGCAGAAAACAAGGTCAAAGCTCCTTTGATGCCTTTGCCTGTGATTGAAGATCCATTTCAGAGGGTGGCTATGGACATTGTGAGGCCTCTGAGTACCCCAGGTTCCACAGGGAAGAAGTATATCCTAGTGGTAGTAGATTATGCAACTAGATACCCTTTGGCAGTGGCTCTGTCCTCTACTGAGGCAGAGAAGGTGGCAAATACTTTGCTAAAGATTTTCAGCACAGTAGGTTTCCCAAAAGAAATACTGACTGACAGAGGTGCCAATTTCATGTCAGACCTGCTGGATTTTCTGTGGGAGCGCTGTGGGGTGAAGCAACTACAGACCAACCCTACCATCCCCAGACTAATGGTCTTGCAGAGAGGTTAAACTGTACACTAAAGACCATGCTATGGGCATTATTAGACTGGTGTTAGAGAGAGTGGGACAAATATTTGCACCATCTGTCATTTGATTATAGAGAGTTACTCCAAGAATCCACAGGCTTTTCCCCCTTTGAGTTGCTGTATGGGCATAGGGTGATGGGACCTTTAGAACTGATTCATGATGAATGGGAGGGTGAGTGTGAATCCCACAAGGAATCTGTTATGACATATGACCTAAAGCTCAGAACAAGGCTTAGGGAGCTCATGTGCTTGGCACAGGAGAACCCAGCAGGAGCCTAACAGCAGAAAAAGGTCTGGGATGACAGGGATGCTCAAGCCAGGGAGTATGCTGTGGGACAGCAGGTGATGGTGTTCATTCATCTCAGACACAATAAGCTGCAGATAGCTTGGGGGGGACCTTTCAAAGTGGTAAGGTAGATCAGTGATGTTAACTACATGGTAGAACTGTTAGGCAGGAGGCAGGGGCACAAATTGTACTATGTTAACATGATGATGCCTTTGCATGATAGGGAGGTCCTTGTGCTGAGTATTTGCAGTGGGTGGCAGGAGAAGTCTGAGAGGAATCTGGTTACTGATCTCCTCAGTGAGGCTCAGACTGACACCTCAGTGGAAGGGGTAGCAATGTCCCAGTGGCTATCCGCTACCCAGGTTTGAGAAATCTGAATAGTGCTACAAGAGTTTGGGGACATATTCACTGGGAAACCACAGTGCACCCACTTGATGCAGCACCATATGGATACATGGCCCCAAAGACCTATCAATCAGGCCCTTTACAGGGTTCCTGAGCAAGTTCGACAGACTCTGAGGGAGGAGATACAGAATATGTTGTAACTGGGAGTAATCCAGAAGTCCAGCAGTCCCTGGGCCTCTCCAGTGGTGCTGGTACCAAAGAAGGATGGCAGCATGAGGTGTGGACTACAGAAGACTAAATAATCACACAGAGCCAGATCCCTACCCCATCACTAGGACAGATGAACAGATGAAGCCTTAGAGAACCTGGGTGGGGCTAAGTATCTGACCACAACTGATCTGGTGAAGGGCTACTGGCAGGTGCCCTTGACTCCCAATGCTAGAGAGAGGTCAGCCTTTGTAAATTTGTTCGGCCTATACAGGCTCACAAAGATGCCCTTTGAGATGAAAAATGTCTCAGTAACTTTCAACAGGCTGGTAGATCATATCCTAGCAGGAGCAGGAGATTACACCCTTGCCCATCTGGATGATATTGCTATCTGCAGCCTTTCCTGGCAAGAGCACCTTCAGCATGTCAAGCAGGTGCAAGGCATACTGCAAAGGGCAGGGTTGACCATTAAGCCCAGTAAGTGTCAGGTGGGTATGGCAGAGGTCTCCTACTTTGGACATAGAGTGGGGAGTGGTAAGATCAGGCCAGAACCTGGCAAAGTGGAAGCCATTCAGGCATGGCCTGTTCCTGTTACCAAAAGCAGGTGAGAGCATTCTTTGGGACAGTGTCATACTGTAGAAAGTTTGTTCCCAATTATAGTACAATAGTTGCTCCCCTCACAGGCCTGACAAGGAAAAATAGGTTAGATTAGGTAGTGTTGACCCCAGCATGTGAGCAGGCATTCCAGAAGCTTAAAGGAGCTTTGGGAGGAACCCCTGTGTTAGCCAGTCCATATTACAGCAAATAATTAGTTGTGCAGGTGGATGCTTCAAACCATGGGGTGGGGGCTGTTCTTAGCCAAGTTTTCTCAGAAGGAGAAAAGCACCCATTAGTATATTTCAGCAGTAGACTCCAGCCCACTGAGGAATGTTATATAGCTGTAGAAAAGGAATTTCTAGCCATAGTATGGGCACTGCAGAAACTTCAGCCTTGTCTGTATGGAGGGAAATTCACTGTAGTTACAAACCACAATCACTTAACATGGCTACATAGAGCCAGCCAACAAATTGACAAGTTATTAAGATGGAGCTTAAGATTGTAGGCAGCTGACATGACAGTACAATACGATAGTGGGATCAGCAGTGCCAATGCAGATGGGATCTCAAGACAGGGAATAGGGTAACACATTCCTAGATAGTCTTATTTCTCTCAAGCCACATTTCTTAAAGGTAACTTGAAAAATTACCTTGACTTTTTAAATGTGGGAGAGGTGTGATGATAGGAGGCACGGCCAGCCATGCCAAGAGAAGTAGGGCAGTAGATTTATGACTTGTGCCAGCTAGCTGGAATTTTGTAAATAATTACAAAGCATTTGTATATCAAATTAATTTGCACAGATGCTTGTAATGAAAATGTATTTGTGAGGTTTGCCTTTGTTAAAATGTTGTAACAGTGTACCCTGCTGGAATGAAACGAAATGTACTTGTATTATTATAATTGAATTAAATGTATATATTTTAATACAGGATACTAGGACATCAGAGGATAACCAGCTAGCTTACTTTAAGAAAAATGACAGAAATGTAAATGAGCTGTTAAACCCTTAAAACATCACCCCACTGTACTGAATAAGTCCGGAGAAGGTGGGTCTGGAAGAAGCCTTTGCTCATTAGTTCAGTAAAAGGAGGGGAAGCCCCAGACACTGCCACAAACATTTAGATGTGCATTGTAGCTGTCTATTCTAAATTCCTGTCTTAGCTTCAAAGGGAGATACCGTGAGAACCTAGAGTCAGTTGATCAGATGAGGTCATTCTGCAAGCCATCTTGGATATTATATTTTACATGGAGTTAACTCTGAGGATTGAATGTTCTGTTTGGGGTAACTTGACTAGAAACACTGCTCATGTATTTCATTGTGCCTTGCTCTATCAAGTAAGTTATTAGGGAACAGTAATTCTCCTATATTCAGACAGGAATATAATGAAGCTTGGTTTAGAGATTGTTTTCTTTATTTGTATGAGTCTGTCAATCAATGTTATTTTCAATATTTCCTTTGATTGGAACTCTATGGTTGATTGTAAATATATATTTAGTATTCTATTGATCTTTTATTATTTATTATTAAATGTATTTCAACTTTTCATTGTGGCTGATCCTCTTTAGAATATATTTAAGCTTTAAGAGTATTTGTACATACTTACTTGGTGATAACCCTTGCCACTCCCGAAAGCCTTGCTGTTTGGTCAATATTACCATTTGTATTAATATTAAAATCACTCAGCATAACTGGGTACCCTTTTAAGAGCCTTATAGTAACTGACTGGTGGCAGTGAATCTACCTTATAGTTGGGGCAAAGTTGGTAGAGCTGGGAATCTGTGGCAGCTTTTCCCAGGTGTGTGCGTGTGTGTGTGTGTGTGTGTGTGTGTGTGTGTGTGTGTGTGTGTGTGTGTGTGTGTGTGTGTGTGTGTGTGTGTGAAAATTAAATCACAAAGAGTGTGTGTGTGAGCTACTTGTGGCAGAGACACGAAGCACTAGTTTTACAGAGAGGGTGCTGGAGGACTTGGCTTGGACAATTGGCTGAGGACCTAACCCTACAGCTTTGCCAATGGGGAGTCTCACTGGGGACCTGGAAGGAGACAGATATAGAGAAATCCAGACCCCAGGCTAAGTGTTTCCTGTTTGCTCTTAAGGGAAATGGTGACTGATGCAGAGAGGTCTGCATCTGGAAATACTGAGTGTATCCATTTGTATTCCAAGTGTACATCCATCTTCAGTATCAATGTATTCAGGCTCCTTGATTACTGGACCTGCGTGGGGACATCTCACCTGCCTGGGAATCACCAGCTCTCACAGCCACAGAATGGATGAGCTGGAGGTATCTTACCTGACCAGGCTTCACCAGCTTTCACAGCCAGAGAATGGATGGGCTGACCTGATGCAAGTAGAAAAACCATCAGGCATGGTCCTATAGGAAGGCAAAAAAAAAAAAATAAATAAAAATAAAATTCAAAAGATTCCTGTGCTGTGATCTCCATACTGTTTAACTCTAAAGTATTCTGGAGATAAAAGAACTGACCAATCTTTTTTTTTTTTTTTTTTGGTAGACAAAAATGATCAAGTTATACTATTGAATCTTCTTGACTAGCAATGCTATGTGTGCTTGAAGAGGAAGCATATACAGCTGGCAGTACTGATAAACCATGTGATGTTAATTAAAGTGGAGATCTCTCAACAAGAAAAAAGGCAAATGAAAACATACTGATGCGGCTACATCATAACTCTTTGTATATAATGCAACATGATATGCAGATCACTTAGTACAAGGTGGTAGCTAGGAAACACAATGGTGAGTTAAAGCCATATATAGTAAGTTTGGCAATCAGGAAAACAAGCAGTGATGACATTATTTAAGATTAATGGCTGGAAGAAGACACTCACTCACTTTATTTCTTTAACAAAAATTGTCAGATGAATTAGGTCTGGACTTAGATAGCCCATAGTAGATTATGCAAGCCCAGATGACATTAACATCTGCAAGACCAATAGACTACAAGCTACTGTAAGTCTTCTTCAATCTTCTGAAGACACCAATAGTCATTCTTTTGCACAAAGGATTGGGCTTCAACAGAGGTCGGTAAGTATACAACCATAAAGCTAACCAGTCTTATCTGTAAGGAAATGTAAAGGATCATTATGGAATTAATATATAAGGATATGGTAACCTACAGACTTTTGAATCAACACAGTTTGGATTCATCAAGAGTAAATCCTGCCTACTAAGCCTGGTCTACACTATCAAAAAATAGTTACTGAACCAATGGATGAGGGCAAAACAGTGCATACTACATATTTAAACCTCTCTAAGGGGTTCAACACCATTCCACACTTTGTATCTTATGGAAAATCTCCCAGCTAAATGCCAATCCCTATGTAACTCATAAGATATCAATATGGCTCACAGCATAGCTGCAGCTTTTCCAGAAGATCTGTCACTAGTAGTTTACCCTAATTTTCAGTTCATGGGTTACACCTGTTTGGTATTTACTTCTTCGAGGCCAAATTTAAGAGTTCTTGACTGGTCAAGTTTGCATTTCAGTTCTTGTCTGATTAAGTTTGCTTTTCCCAGAGGATAATAAGATCCTCCAAAAAGGTCTGTTGAAACAAATGGCTGGTGTCAAAACCATGGGCTGAAACTAAATGTCAAGTGCATAAACACATCCTTTGGCAAGCATGACTCCTCTTGTAGCTATCGCATTAAGAATACATCCTTGAAAATTGATCCCATACTTAGGAATCTGGGAACCTATGTCAACAATGAACTGTCATTTCATAACCACATATCCACTATTGTAAAGTTCTTTTTCATTGTACAACTTCTAGCTATAGGTACTGCTTCCATATCCAGGTATGTAATTGTTCCACTTTACTCAGCACTCATTAGGCCAACCATTGAGGATAATGCCCCTTTCAGTATGTACCTATTCAAACACTTTTTATAAGTGGAACGGTCACAATGCTTATGCACTGAAAAAATATCAAGGGTTAAATCATAAAAATACATTCAGGCCATCTGAAAACAATGTTTCTCTTCTCAATGCCATACAGGCTTCTGAGAAGAGACTTCTGCCTTGCAATATAGAGCTCAATGGCATCAAAAATACTTTCTCATGGTATTTCAGTCTCTTTTGCAAAATAAACAGAACATGTTGGAGGGATAGGTTTGTATCACAGAGAATATTTCTTCTGTGGAATGGTTTTTCACTCCACATAAAAAAGTACTTTTCTTACTCTGTTCAAGTATAATTAGGATGAATGGATGGGTAACCAAAAAATCACACCCAGATTAGCACACTTGTCCTTCATGAAAAGAAGAAATATATAAATGTATCAATATATCCTTGTTTAACCTATCTCCGGGTTACCTGTACAAAAATATAAGGGCTAACAACTACCATGAGAATCCAAGGCTTGAGTTATTGAGATCTTCACAGATAAATAGTGTAGTAAGTACCTGTGAATCTTTAATTCCCATTAGACATGGGCTTAAAAGGGGATGGAGCCTAAACATAGCTGGAAGCTGGCTAAATACTGGATACTGCTATGAAAAAAGGGGAATTGTGGACCAAAGAGTCCCTGACTTGGCAACATCATCTTTTCAACTGGATTCTCCACAGCACTAACGGATACCTCAGATTTGGAAAGGAGGCCATCTTAACTTTTTTACACGTCTTGGTCTTAAGGTTGAAGACTTCCATCACATCATGGCTTTGGATGTAATTGGAGAAGATGATGCTGAAATACCGAAAATCCAACAGGAACAAGGTACAAAGTAAAAAATTGGCAGAAAAGACAAAAGGTACTGAGCAGTTTGGAGTTATTTAGTAGATCAATGCTGAGCAAAGTGCAGTAATGAACATTTGGACAAAAGGCAGTGTGATGACTTATTAGATACAGTAAAACAGTACAGTAATCTGGAAAAATCTGAAGTGACAAGGGTCCTAATGTTTGCAGCCTTAGTCCTGCAAGTTACAGAAGATGGCTCTCCTATTAAAGTTTCAGCTGCTTGGTCTACTTACAGTTTCTGCATCCCTCTTTAATCATGAATTGTTAATGCACTGGCATGAATTATATGAGATGCAAAATTTCAAGTGTCAATTGTCAAAAGACAAAGAATTTGACATGTCTTCGCCCACAGCTGAGTAATCTCTGTCTTTTAGAACAGTCTAAAAAATGACAACTATAGTGTGATACACAGACATTGGCTAACGGCATTTAACAGCTCTCCGCTTGCTTACATAATACCAAAGGAAACAAGTTCCATGCCAATGAAGCAAAATCTATAATGTGCATTCCCTCCAATCTTGGAAACTTTTATGGTGGGAAATTATAGTTTTGCAAAGTCTTTTGAGGTCATCCAAATAAAATCAACACAGTTGGTGAGCAGATATCTCATTTTGCCATCTTATACAACATAACACCAGGATCCATCTGTGACACAATTCCTCTCTACCAATAAAGGGAGGCAAACAAGCATATGCCAAAACCACAGACTTAAATTCCTTAATGTTCCCTCACATTACATGTTGCGAGGGGATTAAATACTGAACAGAGATGACTGAAGTCAAGTCTGCTTTCTTATTGGGAACCAAATTAATAACCTATGAAATGTAACATCCACATTTTTCTGACAAAAATTCTTCAGAAAGTGTTAATAACTCAGAAAATTATGCGGTGGAGTGGAATTTTTATGAATCTCTGCAATATACAGTTCTTAGAAACCTTTAGCTATAATGCCTGCAAGGGTCTCTTTCTGGATATAGTTTCTTTCCGAGTATATTTCTAGCTGGTAAAAAAATACTTTTGTTATACAATTTTAAATTCCAGACTCTTCTTCCAGTTTTGCAACTGTCTTTGGCATTGCAAAAATGATATCCTCCACTTTAAGCATGCTCTTAATCAAATCTGTTTTGTCTTGTCCGTCATCCATTGTTTCAACACAAGGATTGGCAACAGATGATCCCACAAGTAACAGCAATTTCTATATTTTTGCATACTACACTTTGGACCAGTTTGAGTATTTACTACTGGACTTCATGTACACTGAAATATTCCTGCTTTGTGACAAATTCTGCATTATATATCCACATATTTGACAGCTTGCCCCAACTACAGAGAAAGCATTCACACTGAATCAGTGCACATTAACATTGAACACCTGACACTGCTTCCAGAGTATCAGACCCATGAATACCTACATACCCCTTTTCCATGTCACAGAAAGTTGACCATGTCAACCTGTGGAAAAGGTGTATTGTAAAAATGCTGACTGCAGAATACAAGCTATTTCTGTTTGCAACGGAGCAGCTTTTGGCAGAAGAACCTTTTATCAGTCTAACTAGCAGAGCAATTTAAAATGTCATACACACCTGCATGCAAACAAACTCCATACTTGTAGAGTAGAACTCATTGCATTTTGAGTATTGAAATGCTGCCACTAAATAAAGGCTTACCTAATTTGTTATGAGTGATCTGTCTGTTCAGCCATCTATCAAACCATCCATATATCAGTCTATCTTTTTAACTCTATATGTATATTTCTAATGTATTGGATACAATTCTATATGTCAAGTGTGTAGCTATGACTTACATTGGACATCTAGTAGTCTCCTAAAGCTGAAAAATGTTCTTAGGGACTGACTTGTGTATCCAGTAACATTGTGTGGAAGTTTGTCTCATGGTAGCAACTAAACTTGCATACTGGAAGCTGTTTATTTAATTATTTATTTTACAACAGACTACACTTATAATGCAATAGTAATCTTTACTTCAGCCATGACCTTAGGCAAACTGGAATATTTACTGTAGGACTGAAGACATAAAACTTAGGGTGATGAATCCCCCCCCCCCACAAGAGTCACTGTAATAGGAGATGGTAGGATTCAAAAAATAACTATAGCTGGGTTATAGATGGTTAATAATTTGCAAGTGTTTTACCCTTCTAGCAAATTGGGTCAGTTTCCCTTATTTAATAGTACAGCCAAGTCACACATTTCACTGAGTACTGCACACAGAGAGGATGCATTTGACTATCTCCCAAGTATTATCACAGAAACAGGGACTGTACCTCTTACTGTTACTGTTCTTTCTAATTCCTCCATTCAAAAAGTCATTCACACACTCATGCAAAGTAACTTGTCCATTACTTTATAGAAACATGATAAACAGAAGAGACTACTTATGCTGCCTTGTAGAGATGTCCTTAGTGTAAATGCCTGTAAACAATATAAAGCAATGCCGCTAATTTCTACAGTGCTCTTATACTGCTAAAGAATCCACATGGATATGCTTGTTTTGTCTCATTCATAGTGATTCTTTTGTTCTTGTTTTTTTTTTTGTTTTTTTTTTTCTTTTTTCGTGTGCTGTTGCTTTACAAAATGTGAACATGTTGTCAAAACAGATGTAGGACTTACTGTCACCCAGGACAACTAATGCTGCTGCCTGACACACCATCCTGTATACCCATTGATTAAGTTTTAAGCGACTTTTTTTTCAAAGCTCATTTCCATTTCTTTTCTGGGATTTGCTATAATCAGGGTTCCCATGAATTAGAACTCATTACATCAAGTACTGCTTTTTTTTCTTATGTTAGTTCTTGTTTTATTGGTGTGAATTACAGCACCTTGATTACGAGGTGCTAAAACAACAAATCAACATTGCTACTTTGAAGACTGCAAATGTAAATCAAGGGGGAAGTACTTGTATTGCTATAGTGCAATAGAACAACCACATTAGGAAACTAATAAACATGGGAATCTCGTCACTGGTAACCAAGGCATGGCAAGTAAGACAGACAAAAATGTGTGCAGCATGTTTAAAAAAAAAAATTCTTTGGCATTTGATGACACAAGAAAATAATTACTATAATTGTCTGCCTGAAACTGCTAGACTGGTAGAAAAGGCATGTTAAATGCAAGACACAGGGACATATGCTGGCTATAATTAAAAAGTACACATAGTTGCTGAAAGCAAGATGGTCTTCGGGATAGTTATTGTTAAGTGTGTCAAGTACCACCCACAAACTTGACAATTAAGCTATTTTTGGTGTTTTATACAAATATGCACATACAATGCGCATGTGTGTGCAAGTGTGCGTGTGTGTGGCCATGTGAGTGCTTACATTTGTATGTGTGGTGTGTGTGTGTGTGTGTGTGTATGTAGGTATAGGTAGATATGCATATAATGGGTATATCTATATGCATCTGAATCATTGTGGATAACTGCAATCAGTGATATACAACAGGTATGTTTTATATGTGCCTGCAGTTAATTGTGTAAGATTAAATTCATTTATTGAAGCATGTGCAGTCTGTTGCATTTATATAAGCATATATTATGAACTGTATTTCTGCATGTTGAAGCCACATACCTGTTGTTGCTCTTACTTTATAGAATTTTGTAGAAATATTTACCTGAATGGAAATCATAGGATGTCTAAAATAGTTTAAGCAGTAACTGTCTACTTGATTTATCCTATCTTAAACCACTTTGACATGCTCTGATGGGCATAACTTTGGTATCCCACAGGTGTGTGGGTTTTGTCACACTTGTTTATTATTTACTTTACTATCTCACCTGTCTGGTGCTCTCATGTCTGAAAGTGTCTTCGAGAAACTAACAAGATGTGGCATGTAGAGCATACAATGACAGCAGATGGGTTACTAGTCCATTTTAATCTGCTGTAGGGTAAACTGTGGCAACAAAAGTACTTAAATGACAAAATGGAAAACAGAGTTAAGAAGTAAATGGAAGAAAAGGCAATACATGTAGGACCTTTATATGATTACATAGTTCAATATTGTTTAAAGGCACATACTAATCACAGTGTACATGCTGCTGTACTATTTATTTTCCTTTCTACATGTGTGGGTTTCTTAACTGTAAAATATTAAATGCATAAATGCACAACATTCACATATCATAATAAGCAGGATTGTACCAGTGAGTTTCAGTTCACATCATTTTCCATGACTTTTACTATAATGGTAGCTTTCCCATTTATCACTGATGACAGAGAACCATCTGAATGCACTTATCATCTTCATTCAGTCTTTAGAAAAGCCTGTTGATGACATGCCTTGGGTTTTTAAATGTAATATTAAGAACATTTCTCCATTCTCTGATGTTTAAAAATATAGAGTGTGCAAAGCTTCTATTCATTAAACTCTGGCTGTGTGAAAGTCATGGAACAGCAAATCCTTATAAGGTAAAAGTGCGGAATTCAGTATATAATTTAAATTTAATGAGCATTTGACAACTAACTCTTTATTTATTTGGAATGATGGAAAGAAGGGAGCATAAACTTCTTGCAGTCATACTGACTTAAAATATTTTCTCTACAATAAAATATATACAGATTAAATGGAAGAAGACATTTTATACAGATAGTTTGGATTTATAGCCCAATTTTACAACCATTGCAGGACATATTTAATGACATCAGTCATAACGTGTTTCTCTATATAGAACTTAGAACTCTAGCTTAGAATTTGTCATGCATACTGAAGAATAATTTGACATTATAAAATGTCATAAACATGTATAATTAATACATAACATATTTTGCATCATTTTGCGACAACCATACTCAGGATTGTGGACAAGCTGATGTGAATGGAGTCCTGACCTGCTTAGGAAAAGAATGGGATGTATATGGCAGCTGTATTTTCTTCAATGCAAATAACCAAGCAAAATCAGATGGAAAGTGCAGACCGAGGAGATTTAAAAATAAAAAATGGTATTGTTAAAAATTAAAAGTTAAGTACTTTCATCCCCTGTTCCTTGGGACTTCAGAACTGAAGCATAAGATGATGCCATATCCATTTATAATCACTGTTCATTCAAAACATCCAATAATCAAAATGAATCCATTAAAATTCACATAAATTAATTTACTGCCTGCTGGATTTTTTAAAGAAACAGTCTCATGTTAAAAGTACATTCTAATTGCAGCACAATAAAGCCAATGTTTTACTCCTAGCTGGCTCCTAGTAACAACTGATGTATGTGATTTATCTTCTTACATTCCTCACAATATTGGCATGAAGTGGCTTAGAGACACCTTAACAAATATAGCGATTTGGTGAACATGGACATTAACATCACCTGTGATTTTATGGAAATAGTGTTATATAACAATTTCACATTTTTGAAAGACAGTATTTTAGGCAGGTTAGTGGGGTTGCCATGGGGTGCCTATATTACAACATCAAAGCTTTAGTTCATCAAATAACTAAAGTTCGATCTTATAATATTGACAGCTAAAATTGTCGAATGGCCAGTTCAACCAAGGGAGACACTTCCCTTTGCCAAATAAAAAAAAAAAAAACTTTACATCCGCAATCAAGTGGGGGGCTTCATCTCCTTAGATCACTCCAATTTGGAGAAATGGGCATACTCCACGTAATGGCCAAGGGAAGTGTTTCCCTGGGTTAAAGCGGCCATTTGACAATTTACGGTTCAGATATTACAAGTTTGCACTTTACCTATTTGATTACGTAAAGCTTCGATCTTGTAATATAGAACCACCACGGGCACTACATGCACTCCATTGTTTGCAGACATTGTAATGTGGCACTGGGAACAAACACACATTTTCACTTCACTATTTAATTTTTATCTAGTAACTTATTTTTGATTTTTAAAAGACACATTTATCATTTCGAGTGTGGGGGGAAGAAAAATAAAAATAAAAGTGTTCATTGACTGCATTAATGGTACAACTAGATTTTTGAAATTCACTTACTCATTCTCTGATCGAAGTATCAATTATTTAAATGTAAGTTTAATGAAATATTTTATAAAAGGGAATTTAAATCCAAAATATACAGGAAGCAAATGTTCTCTAATAATCATTAGTATTATAAAAGTCGTCACCCATTTAAGCAAAATATAAGTCTTGTTAAAGGTCAAATGGTTAGATTAGGCAGCATTGTTTCCAAAGAGAGATCTGAAGAAGCATACTCAGTGTGTACGTGAAAGCGCTTATCAATTTTTCTATTGGATTAAAAGTTCATTGATTTATTGTGGTGATCCAGCTTTGTATTTTTTCTGCATTTCGTTTTGTGTTTTCTAAGTCTGGACCTTTGGACAGCAGCGTTACTTTTTATTTTAGTTATATTGTTTCCAAAGACCAAGACCTATACAATGAATTAATTATATTAAAATAAATGTTCGATTGAAAGAGGTTATCGCATGGTAATGTTCTATGAACTTCATGAGGAAATTTTACCCATTGTTGATAGATTTAATACCATCAATACCTTTAACCAAGAGGGCCCTATGTTAAGATGAGCATAGTATGTTAATTAAATATAGTCCTGAAAGCTGAACTATTAAAGACTTTATTAAAGATAATTGGAACATACTTGGAGCTGACCCTGAAATTAGGTGACAAGCCAATGCTTTTTTAAACTTTATTTTTGCAATTTTAACCAGTATGAATCTATGATAAAAATTTTACAATATAAAAATGTTAGCTGTTACAATATATAACAGCCAACTAAAACAAATAATGCTATATACAGAGTCCATAACAAAAAAAAAAATGCATTGAACGAAACCATTACAACTTTTCCAATAAGTCTCTAAGTTTTTGCCAAGATACGTTTATGCATGATATTTGATGTTCTGTTATATAGAGTTTGTAATTCTTTATCACATACATTTTTTGCTAAGTAGATAAATTCAGTGAAAGAGGGGACATTTTTATTTTTCCAATTCATTGTGATGACTTATTTTTGGTATATATAATTAGTGGGCGTGTGGGGACACCGCCCCCCACATAAGAATGATCCACTGTGTGCCAAATACTATTTTAATACACTATTTTGTTTTATAAGTACAGAATCATGGCAAAGTATACTGAGCTTTTTTCCTGCTCTGACCAACTATGACACTTCCATGAGTTTTTTATGATGATATGACTGTACAAGAATACTGCCATTTGATGTTTAGTGTTTGAAGATTAGTGGTTCGATTACTGTTCTCTTCAATAACTGAACAGAGACTCATTTATTTCTATAAAAATCTTCATTAATAGAGCTTTGTTAGTAATATCAAAAATAAAATGTTATAGAAAAAACAAACAAATGAAAAGAAAAAATTAATATGAGTTTTCATAAAAGTACTTGCAGCAAAATAAAAGATGCTATGCATTCAAAAACTTTGACCTGTAACTTGACTGGACACATTTCTTATCATCATTCAGCAACCAAAAACTTCATAAGCTCAAGGAAGAGATCATCAATGGACCAAGTAAGTAAGTAGCTTGCATTTTTTTTAAATAAATAACTCATGCTCAACTTTAGAGAGTTAAAATGCAGAGCCAGGCCAGCTGCAAGCAAACAAAACAAAACAGCAAATGCAAACCCCCGTCATCATTCACAATCCCCTAACAAAGAATTACAGAAAGGAGACAGTCACAGCCAGCACCACTCACCCAAGATCAGCAAACAGTCCATCAAACAAAGCACTACAAACTAACAACCCCTTCCCAAAAAAAAAACAGAAACATAGCCCCCATCCTCTACAACCAGTAAGCCTTCCAATTAAACAGACAACACAGGATAACTAACATGGCAAGCACACCAAGTGAACCTAAAAGCAAGCATCAAGCCACAAGCAGACACATTTTCACTCACACTCACCAAGTCTCCTAAAAAAAGATAAACTCAACAATTTAGCTAAAAAGAAATGAATTGCCAGACACAAATCATATGCAAAGTGTTTTTCTTTCCATCACCCTGAAGCAAAGAAGGGAAAGTGTTACTATATCAGAGTTATGTAATATGATCAATATCATAAATAGACAATACACTAACAAAGAAAGCTACTTGTACTTTAAGATAGAAAATGTGGAATGTAATGTAAAGATTAAATCTATAGTTAGTTAGGAGAAAGGAAATAATAAGGAAGGATTTTATTACCTTATGACAAAGCACTTTAAAAGATCAAAAAGAAGTCCATAAAGAACGGAACATATTTATATTTTTTAAATAATTTTAAATGATGGTTCCTTTAATTTAAATTATTCAGAGATATTTTTGTCACTTCTTTTTTCCCAGTTATCTTCATGCAAAACTTTGTCTTCTCAGCCACAATATTATTTATCCTTTATTTTTTCCACTGTTGTCCAGCCATTTCTTGCTGCATGTCTCTTCAAGGGGGTTGGAGTCCAATCAATCATTTCAGTGCTGTGAAGGATTTTGTTCTTCATAACGTACAACAAGGTATCATCAAGAGTCTCAAATATTTTCTGTCTATCTTGCAAGTGCATTTTAATTTTGGTATGAAAAACAAGATGAGCTTTGATTTTGGCTTTTTCAGAGTTTTTTTGTTTTTTTAACAGTGGGATGTAGACTTTCATTTTACTTATAAAAGTTGTGGAAAACACATTCTCCCAGATTCACTATTCATCCATGCAGGACTAGCTTAATCCTGCATGGAAGCAGCCATTTAGGAGCAGAATGGCAGCGCCCCAGGCATATTAAGGAAGGTTCATTGCCTGAGCTCCTAAACGGACATGGAGCATGTGCGAGTGCAGGGGGCTTGTCTGAGAGCAGAGGTCTCAGAATATACATGCCCCTGCAAGCAAGAACAGCAGGTTAGCAATAAGAATGAGTAAGACTTCTCATAGGTGTTCACATACCCCCAGCAACATTCCCCCAAGTTTATAAGAGCAATAGTTAAAATATAAAATATAAACAAGCATTTTTTATCACACAGATAACATTTAACCGTAGGTGCATGGGTTTATTCATTGCTTAGCTATGTTTACTGCAGCTTAAATGTCACAAAAGGCTAAAAATCAAGATATATGCAAATAAAGCAGTACTGCAATAGTGTAGTGGGCAGAGCACTTGCCTTACGAGCAGTCATTCCCAGTTTGAGTCTCACTCTAGTACATTCCATTTTCCATGTCAAATCACTTTCTGAACAATATTTTTTGTTGCATAACCTACTAAATAACAGATATTTGTGAATTGGAGTACTGCATTAAATGCGGATGTGTGGTGTCATTGTCATAATGTTGTAAAATCCAGAGATAATCACAAGTTCCCCATACACTATATATTCACAGGAATCAGGGATACAAATTGAAGGTACAATGTGTAATGAATGATAAATCCATAGAGTATCCAAATCCACCACCTTCCCAAGAACCATTTCACATTACTGTCTAAATTAGTGTGGAGGTAAGCGGGAGTAAGCATTATTAAGCAAGAGTAAGCCTATTTAAGCAGTAGTAAAGTGGTGTAAGCCTGTTTGCATGGGGGTAAACAATGCAAACACAGGTTAAGCAATATTAAAGCTAACTCCGTGTAAGCATATTTAACTGGAAGTTAGCATTGCTTACCATCATGCGAACCCACTTACAATTGTCTTATTCACTCTGTATGCAACAGCCACTGTTCAGGCCAGAAACAACAGCCGTTGCAGGTCTTGAACCCACGGCACTGTACACTATAGTCACATTAGTTAACAACTAAGCCATCACAGCAGTGCCCAAGATTGACATATCACCAAACAGATTCTCACTATAGGAAAATCAAACTTAACATGTGAAAGGAATCTGTATACAGTTTTATGTTGGATAACCTACTACATAGCATAAATATGTGAACTGGAGTACTGCATTAAGCCCAGATATGAGGTGTTATTGTAATAAAGTGTTGAAATCCCCTAATAAACACAAAGACCCCATACAGTGTACGTACACATGAATAAGGATACCCAACACATATATACCATGTAATGAATAATAAATCAATGCCAAACAGCAAATAGTATGCAAATTAAAAATTAAGCAATGCTAAGCATTGCACAACCCAGCTCAGTAGGTGTAAGCAATGTGTAGGCCAGCTAAATCAGTTTGCCCATTGGTATACCCTTTTAAGCAATGCCAACCTCAGGTAAGCAGGTTTGCCCATAGCTTAGCTTTTCAAAACCATCCAATCATAGCAAAGTGTGGGAAATTGGGCCTATTTAAACCCAGCAGATGGGAATACGTCTCATAACTGGTTGCAGCTTTCTCCTGTAGGCATATGACTAGTATGGGAAAGGGTGTGCACATTTGGACACAGCTCTGGGGCATCCAGGAGTCCAGAGTCATAGCAAGAGTCCTTGTGAAAGACCATGACTGGAGACTGCTGCAGGGCCAGTACCAGGGTTCCCAATACAAAGTGGAAGCCTGGGACCATCTCGCCCATGACCTCACCAGTGCCACTGGCATACCTCAAACTGGTGAGCAGGTCAGGCATCACTATGCCAACCTAAAGCAGAGAAAGAGGGATCTCTTGGATCAGTGGATCCAAGAGACTAGGAGGATGGGGAATGTTCCAGCCATGTATATCAGTCCACAACCTTTTAATAATTGCCAGCGCATGTATATTATGGATAGGTATAGCTAAATACTCCTCGTATGTCTTTCACAGTGGCAGATGAGTGGGCTGTGAACCAGGAAGCCCATGCCTGTAGATTACAGCGGTTGCAACGCGAGGCAGGTTAGTAATACTCTTGCATGTACTGTCATAGGAAATGAATCTAAAAGTAGTAGTAAGTTAATCACCTGTATAAAACCTGTATTGTTTAAGGCATGTACTGCATACACCAGAGAATATGGCAAGAAGAGTCTCATATAGGTTGTATGTAAATAAAAGCATAAAAGCCTGACAATAAAGGTCTAACTGTTGGACTGCATGTGTTTACTCTGGTATCATATGGTAATGTAGAGTTGCAATCTCTTAATAGTACTGTTGTATGAAGCACTGTTACCCACACTGTGCTACATAAATAAAATGTGTAGGAATGTCTGTATATGACAGTTGTAATCACAAGAGGTCATACAGTCCAACTGAGAGAGACTTATTTAGACAGAAAACTGTGAAACAATAGACAACATAATCCAGATGCACACTCAACTGAGACACGAACTGTTGTATTTTTTAGCACACACAGCCATGGTTCGAATCCTGGGAGTGGTAATAGGATGTATGCAGAATCATACCCCACAACTGTACAGATATGTCCAGTTAATTGGCCCATATCCATTGACTTTTACCCTGCCCCCCTGGCAAATCAATGGGATTATCCCAGACGTTTAGGCAGGAAATAAGAAATGCAAGTGATTGTCAGACATCTATAACAACAAACTTGTCACTCTAGCAACTCCCCAAAATGTTATGACAGTAATAAGCCAAGTATGTCCCATCTCCACCCCCATGTTGTGAAGCTGTGACTAGAGTGCATGCAGTAACAGAGTGAGACATATGTGCATAATAATAATGTGGAATCTAGTACTATGTGCAACAACATTCAGATATTGCTAACAAACATTGCCCCACAGGTCTGTCAGATATGAAAACTGTGCCTAGAAATAAAAGATTGATATCCTGTACTAGTACTGTTTTCTCTGGTATTGTATGGCATTGTTAGTGCTGCAGTTGCTCTGAATAATAAGGTATTACTCATCACTGTCACCCACACTGTGCTACATAATAAAACTGTCTAGGAAACCCTGTATAAGAGTGCTGTAATTGCAAGGTCAGATTGTAAAACCACAGGAGACTTATAGACAGAAATCAGAGAAGAAATACACAGCAATATCTATATAGCACACTCAAAATTGATGGACAGTGTTCTAGTTTTAGCAGAGAAAACCATGGTTCGAATCCTGGGAGTGGTAGTAAGCTGTATGCAGAATCATACCCAACAAGTGTACAGAATTGTCCAGAATGTCCATTTAATTGGTCCATATCTGCCAGCTGTTACCCTGTAACCCTGGCATATCAGTGTGCTAATCTCTGACATGTAGGCAGCATTTCATGTCATATAACTGACTGTCAGGCCTGTACATATTTGGAAAATGTCAATGAAAACAAACCTGTCATTGTAGAACTCACCAAAGGTTTAAGAGGACAATAGTCAAAATGTGTCCCGGTTCACCTGCATGTGGTCAAGACATGCCCAGAGTGTGTGCAATATGAGATGGACAGGTGTGTGCATAACATCAATCTGAAAACTGGGAATATGTGTAGAAACAGTTAGGTAGTTTTAACAAACAATACCTCCACAGGTATACCAGGTAAGAGGTGTATACTGCAGGTAAAACACAGTTCATGTATATAATTGTCTACATCCATACCACTGTGCAAATTAAGGCCATAGGGTAGTGTACTAATACCTGTAAGGTACAGATCACAGCACTGATTAGGAAAGTAATAAGAATTACAGGAATATACTAGTTGTTAATTGACATCTTTCTCCCCCCACCATATCTGCAACAATAAACTAAATACACAACTCAATCAGTATGTGCTCCATTACATTTACTGTTGGGAGATATGTCCTATTGTTTGATAAATACTTAAATTTGTTTCTATGCATGTGCCATGTTGAAATACTCCCACATTGGTGGCATGCTGCCATCAATGTACCTGCATGCTGTTGTAATGGCCACTGTGGTTCTATATATGGATGTTTTTTGTTTGCTATGCAACTGTTCCATATCTGGAGTTTTGGGTTAATGGGAATATCTATGCATGCTGTTATACCTAATCCTGGAATGTGTTGACTATTACTAACCCACATATGTTGTAAAATTGAAACACCATAGCATGATTGGGAAGGCCAGTCCCAGCAGACCCACCTGTCCTACCTCACCTGGCAGTGGCACCGGGCACCAGCACGTCTGGAACCCACCCCAGAACCTCCTCATCCACTGGTCCTACACCACCTTCAGGTGGAACCACCTCAGGGGATGGGGCTTGCCCATCCCGGGAGCAGGCACTGACAGGACACTGTCACCCATCACCAGGTCCAGGGCATGGTGGAAAGCGAGCTCTACAGGGAGTTTGGAGATCTGCTACCCAAGCTTGAGGGCTGCATGTCACAACTAGAGGTTTGGATAGGCCCTCCTACTAAGCTCCCAGCACAGCCACCTTCTGGGCTGTGAAGGTGCAGTGGTGACTGCCCATGGGTGGGGACCTCAGTCCCACTGTACCCACTAGGGGGCTCATGGGCATCTGATTTCCAAACACCTCTCCCCATAAAGGTGTTTACCCTCATATGTGTCATATACTGCCCCTTTATGCTGTCTTGTCTGTCCTTCTGTCTTGTCTGTAATCCTACCCAACCTACCTCCCCAAATATACCTACTATCCCTCCCTAACATCCCACTCTCACCTGAAAAAAAAGGGGGGCAATGTGTTCCCAAAAAATAAATCTCGCCCCATACATAGCTGTTCATTTTGCACATGTCCAATGGACACATCTAATCTGGTCTAATTAGCTTCACAGCATATTGTTGTCCTCACCCCTCTCTCAGGAGTTTGAGTGTCCAAAGCTATCTCCAAATTCAGTGTATATGCACAGCTGCTGCTGTAGAAGAAATGGGCAGCTATGGACCTTCCTTACACCCGTCCTGCACATCCCTAGCTATTTTGCCTACTGTTTTTCCCTCTTTCTTCCCCTTTTCCACCACTTTCCTATCAACCCTTTTTCATTTCTTTTAAAGAAATTAGCATGGGGGTAAGCAGGAGTAAGCACTTTTAAGCAGCTGTAAGCAGGGTTAATCTTAGTTACGGAGGGGTTAGGAATGCCTACACAGGTTAAGCAATTGAGAAGCTAAATCAGTATAAGAAAGTGTAACCGGAATTTAGCAGTGCTTACCTCCATGCAAGCCCTCACAAACTGGCTTACAACTGCTTAAAAGTACCTTAATCACTCTGTATCCAATGGCCCTTGTTCTGCCCAGTAAAAAATAAAGCACCTCTGCAAAGCTCGAACCCAGGACCCTGCACATCATAGCCAAAATAATTTACCACTTAGCCATGTCAGATATACCTAACCCTAATGTTTTCACAAACATATCTTTCAGCATAGTCATGCAACAGTACTGGAAATGTATTTATAAATTGAAATGTATGCGTGTGTCCGTAGATATATATATATATATATATATATATATATATATATATATATATATATATATATATATATATATATATATATATATATCTATAGCTATATATCTATATGTATACATCTATAGATAAAAAAGAGAACATAACAAATACATAGATGACTAAAGGCACCGTTAATGGGGGTGAGGGGTCCCAAGCTAAATATGTCTTGTAAGTATTGATATCACCCCTTCCTCACACCAAAACAGATCTGCCCTGCAATACAGTATCCACTGATGCAAGTCCCATTCCCAGGACCCGGCACAACATGGGCACAAGAAGTTAACAGTAATCCATCCCATCTGTATGATGTCAGGATGGTATCAATAACATACCATGCAGTACACTATGGCTACCATAGGGAATGCACAATGTGGAAGCAATACACATTCCAAAGATACATACATACACACACACACACACACACACACACACACACACACACACATATATCTATATATATATATATATATATATATATATATATATATATATATATATATATATATATATATATATAAATATATATTGATATATATGTAACTACACATACACACAGAGATATGTATAGGATGTTACATATTTAGAGGGTACACACCATACTGAACAGCCAGTATTCCTATAGTTGCCACCTTATTAAATGGACAGTGTATGAGTCACCCATACAAAGGACAATTGTTGCCTGAAACATATACCCACAGAGAAGTCAAAGGATATGACACCACACACAGGTTTGCAAACATAAAATAGTTTTATTTGTGTACTACTACAATTGTATATGCAACGGCATATAACTGTTTAGATTTTGAAATACATACAAACAGATTAATGCAACTCTTAAACAGATCATTTAATACAGTAATTTGAAAGCATAACATATGTTGCTGTCCAGGCCAAGGCCTGTAAGTAGTACAACAGTAAAGACAGTGGGCCACAGGATAACAATCAGTCAACAGTAAGTAATGCAGATGTATAGTCTAGCAGCCTATATCTACACTCTGTATGCAATCTCTAGGTGGAAAAGACTTAAGTTGACACAATGGGATGTATCGATTCCATAACAATGTATAACTGAAACCATCACAATCACACTGACAAACAGAACAGTCTGTATGGCAGCAAGCAGTAGGCCAGCAATGTTCCCAAGGTGAAATGTATGATAATGTACAACCATTTACCTTAAGGCAGTTTACTACTGATATCCCTCGCATGTTGTAACAGCCTAGGTTATTTATGGTGCATACCCCCATAGACTGCCTTACAGGGGCATATAACACTGTTACATACACTGACCTCTGGACTGCAGAAGGGTACACATGTTTTGTGCAGATGAAGCCTACATATATATGGACCCAACCCCATATGCAATGATGACAGAAATGGCAGCATGACATGATCACATGCCACTAAATAACAACCCCTTACTGCATGTCATATGGACAAAGCCTGGTATGTGCATAATTTGTGGATTCTATTTTGAAAAAAATATGTAATACAAGAGCCATGGATTTTGAAGGACTCTTGGGCATTTTTAGCCAGTTTAAACAACCTTCCTTATGTAGAACAGAATAACTTTGTAACAATGGATATTAAATATTTGTGCACTTGTATCCCTCAACAAACAGGGATCAAATGGGTAGTGGCTAGAATGGGCCATCTAAATGCATCTCAAGCAGAAATAACCTTGGTTCAAGAGATGTTAGATATAATTTTATCTTACAACTACATATTGTTTAATAAACAATATTACAAACAGAGGGAAGGAGTGGCAATGGGCTCACCATGTGGCTCTAGTTATGCCAATATGGTGTTGTCCCATTGGGAGATCACACACATTTTCACTAATGAGTTGTTCAAGGATGTTGTAAAATATTATGGTAGATTTATTGATGACATCTTTTTAATCATAGAAGGGCCATCAAGTAAAGCTATAGAACTGGTCGATATGATGAACAACACAACTCAATTCTTAGAATTGTCCCATTCGTTTCACAATAATGTCATGGTTTTTTTAGATGTTGAGGTGATAAAAAATGTGGACAGGCGTTATGAAGCCGTATTGTATAGGAAGCCAACATATTCAAATAAATTTCTACACTTTTCAAGCGCCCATCCTATACATCAGAAACGTTCGGTCTTGAAAGGCCAGTTAGTAAGGGCTGCAAGAATGATATCAACTAATGAGAAATTTGACAAAGAATGCTTGGTCCTAAAGGAAATGTTTCTTAGTAGAGCTTATCCTATTCAAATGATAGAGGATTTAATTCAGGAACTAACATTGAAGAGAATGAATGGTATTTATGAACAAATACTTAACATTAAGGCAGATATCATAAGCGGAGAGGGCAATCTTAGCGTGTCAAATATTGATCAAATTGTATCTATACCCTCGCAAAATGAATTTAATTCGGCGTGTATTATGAGTTTTTCATCCAATCATGTGGACATAAAGGAAATCATTTTCAAAAATAGGTCTTTATTGAAAGACGAAATGGAATTGAGTTCTATTTTCAACTTCACACCAAAAGTGGTATGGAGAAAAGGCATCAGTTATAAAGAAATATTTCAAAGGCAAAGAAAATTTATTAATCGGAACATAGGTATGAAACAATGTGGGTGTTGTCCATATTGTTATGTAATAGATGAAGGTAGTAACATAGTTATTAATGCTTTTCAAATTTCGTTAAAGGGTAGTTTTAATTGTAACACCAGGGGTGTGGTTTATATGGCAAAGTGCCAAGCATGTCTCTCCTTTTATATAGGTAAAACAGATAGAAGATTAAGGGATAGAATATCTGAACATCTTAGAAGTATAACACAGAAAAGAGAGGACAATGCTTTGGCAATGCATACCACAATTTACCCACAACATAAATTTAAATTTAAGGTAATCCAGCAGATTCAACAAGATGATAGAGGAGGGCCATTAGGTTTATTATTAGAAA